>NW_024070205.1:75408537-75444916 GCF_014754425.2 Oryx dammah | reverse complement strand
TATGAAAAGAAGAGAAGCCAAAAGCAAAGGAGAAAAGGAAAGATATAAGCATCTGAATGTAGAGTTCCAAAGAATAGCAAGGCTCTTCCTGTCTGTGCCTGGGCGGCGCGTGGACCACGTCGAGCGGTAGAGACGCCTCGGCTGTGTCTTCAGGATGACAGAGTGGGAAACAGCTGCACCTGCAGTAGCAGAGACCCCCGACATCAAGCTCTTTGGAAAGTGGAGCACCGATGACGTGCAGATCAATGACATTTCTCTGCAGGATTACATTGCTGTCAAGGAGAAGTACGCCAAGTACCTGCCCCACAGCGCGGGTCACTATGTGGCCAAGCACTTCCGCAAGGTGCAGTGCCCCATCGTGGAGCGCCTCACCAACTCCATGATGATGCACGGCCGCAACAATGGCAGGAAGCTCATGACCGTGCGCATCGTCAAGCACCCCTTCGAGATCATCCACCTGCTCACTGGCGAGAACCCCCTGCAGGTCCTGGTGAATGCTATCATCAACAGCGGCCCCCGGGAGGACTCCACCCGCATTAGGCGAGCTGGAACAGTGAGGCAGCAGGCCGTGGACGTGTCCGCACTGCGCCGTGTGAATCAGGCCATCTGGCTGCTGTGCACCGGCGCCCGGGAGGCTGCCTTCCGGAACATCAAGACCATTGCTGAGTGCCTGGCAGATGAACTCATCAACGCAGCTAAGGGTTTGTCCAACTCCTAGGCCATCAAGAAGAAGGACGAGCTGGAGCGCGTGGCAAAGTCTAACCGCTAATCGCTGGCTGCGGCCACAATAAAGTCGCTCGCCCTGTGGGGTGAAAAAAAAACAACAACAAAGAATAGCAAGGAGAGATAAGAAAGCCTTCCTCAGCGATCAATGCAAAGAAATAGAGGAAAACAACGGGAAAGACTAGAGATCTCTTCAAGAAAATTAGAGATACCAAGGGAACATTTCATGCAAAGATGGGCTCGATAAAGGATAGAAATGGTATGGACCTAACAGAAGCAGAAGATATTAAGAAGAGGTGGCAAGAATACACGGAAGAACTGCACAAAAAATATCTTCACGACCAAGATAATCATGATGATGTGATCACTCACCTAGAGCCAGACATCCTGGAATGTGAAGTCAAGTGGGCCTTAGGAAGCATCACTATGAACAAAGCTAGTGGAGGTGATGGAATTCCAGTTGAGCTATTTCAAATCCTGAAAGATGATGCTGTGAAAATGCTGCACTCAATATGCCAGCAAATTTGGAAAACTCAGCAGTGGCCACAGGACTGGAAAAGGTCAGTTTTCATTCCAATTCCAAAGAAAGGCAATGCCAAAGAATGCTCAAACTATCGCACAATTGCACTCATCTCACACGCTAGTAAAGTAATGCTCAAAATTCTCCAAGCCAGGCTTCAGCAATACGTGAACTGTGAACTTCCAGATATTCAAGCTGGTTTTAGAAAAGGCAGAGGAACCAGAGATCAAAATGCCAACACCTGCTGGATCATGGAAAAAGCAAGAGAGTTCCAGAAAAACATCTATTTCTGCTTTATTGACTATGCCAAAGCCTTTGACTGTGTGGATCACAATAAACTGTGGAAAATTCTGAGAGAGATGGGAATACCAGACCACCTGACCTGCCTCTTGAGAAAACTGTATGCAGGTCAGGACGCAACAGTTAGAACTGGACATGGAACAACAGCCTGGTTCCAAATAGGAAAAGGAGTACATCAAGGCTGTATATTTAACTTATTTAACTTATATGCAGAGTACATCAATGAGAAACACTGGGCTGGAAGAAGCACAAGCTGGAATCAAGATTGCTGGGAGAAATATCAATAACCTCAGATATGCAGATGACACCACCCTTATGGCAGAAAGTGAAGAGGAACTCAAAAGCCTCTTGATGAAAGTGAAAGTGGAGAGTGAAAAATTTGGCTTAAATCTCAACATTCAGAAAACGAAGATCATGGCATCTGGTCCCATCACTTCATGGGAAATAGATGGGGAAACAGTGGAAACAGTGTCAGACTTCATTTTGGGGGGCTCCAAAATCACTGCAGATGGTGACTGCAGCCATGGAATTAAAAGATGCTTACTCCTTGGAAGAAAAGTTATGACTAACCTAGAGAGCATATTGAAAAGCAGAGACATTACTTTGTCAACAAAGGTCCGTCTAGTCAAGGCTATGTTTTTTTCCAGTAGTCGTGTATGGATGTGAGAGTTGAACAGTGAAGAAAGCTGAACGCTGAATTGATGCTTTTGAACTGAGGTGTTGGAGAAGACTCTTGAGAGTCGCTTGGACTGCAAGGAGATCCAACCATTCCATTCTAAAGGAGATCGGTCCTGGGTGTTCTTTGGAAGGACTGATGCTAAAGCTGAAACTCCAATACTTTGGCCACCTCACGCAAAGAGATGACTCATTGGAAAAGACTCTGATGCTGGGAGGGATTGGGGGCAGGAGAAGAAGGGGACAACAGAGGATGAGATGGCGTCACTGACTCGATGGACGTGACTGTGAGTGAACTCCGGGAGTTGGTGATGGACAGCGAGGTATGGTGTGCTGCAATTCATGGTGTTGCAAAGAGTTGGACACGACTGAGCGACTGAACTGAAGTGAATGGGGTCAGATGCTATGATGATAGTTTTATTTTAATATTTAGTCTTAAGCTGGCTCTTTCACTCTCTACATTCACCCTCATCAAGAGGCTCTTTAGTGCCTCTTGGCTTTCTGCCTTAGAGTGGTATCATCCGCATATCTGAGTTTGTTGATGTTTCTCCCACCTATCTTGATCCCAGCTTGTAACTCACCCAGCCTGGCATTTCTCATGTGCTCAGCGTATAGGTTAAACAAACAGGGTGACAGCAGATGGCCCTGTCATACTCCCTTCTCAATCTTGAGCCAATCAGTTGTTCCATACAGGGTTCTAAGTGTTGTTTCTTGACCCGCATATAGGTTTCTCAGGAGACAGGTAAGATGGTCTGGTATTCCCACCTCTCTAAGAGCTTTCCGCAATTTGTCATGATCCATAAAGTCAAAGGCTTTAGTGTAGTTGATGAAACAGAGATAGATGTTATTCTGAAATTCCCTTAGTTTCTCTATAATCCAGCAAATGTTGGCAGTTTGATCTCTAGTTCCTCTTCCTTTTCTAAACCCAGCTTGGACATCTGGAAGTTCTTGGTTCGCATAATGCTGAAGCCCAGCATGCAAGATTTTAAGCATGACCTTACTAGCATGGGAGATGAGTGCTATTGTCTGATGGTTAGCACATTTTTGGTGCTATCTATCTATAGCTATCCCTATTTCTATACCTATCCCTTTACCTATATTTATATCTAGGTATAATTATTTAGTACAGTGCCTGGAATATCGCAATCACTGTATGTATGTACGTTAGAAAGAAGGAATAAAGTGAAGATGAGAAGAATGGAAAGGTGGAAGTGAGGGAAAGTATCCCCTCACCTGTTCTCCCCTCTCCCACTCTCGGCATGTCAGGCTCCAGAGTTCCTGTCCTGATACACGAGGCCCATCAAGCCTCCTTCCAGTTTCCTGAAGGCACCAGGCTCTTGTTTGCACATTCTATTCTGTTTGGCACATCCTTTACACTCCCCCCTCCCCTATTCTCCCCACTTCTTTGCCTTGTTAACTCTTATCTAATCTTGAAGTCTTAGCTTATTCATGACCTTCTCACCACGAGGGCTTCCTGTTTGCCCTCAGGAGGCACCATAAAAGTGAAAGTGAAGTCTCTCGGTTGTGTCCAACTCTTTGTGACCCCATGGACTGTAGCCCTCCAGGCTCCTCCATCCATGGGATTTTCTAAGCAATACACTGGAGTGGGTTGCCATTTCTTTCTGCAGGGGATCTTCCTGACCCAGATCGGGAACCTGGGTCTCCTGCATTGCAGGCAGACTCTTTTTACTGTCTGAGGCACCAGGGATCCCTGACCAGGAACCATGGGGCATATAAAATAGGATTTTACGTCCTAGATCTGAGCAAGAGAGCTCCTTACCCCCAGCCTCATGCTTTAGAAGGTACCGCAGATTACAGCCGCAAAAGAACTAAATCTACATAAACCTAGAGGTGCTTCTGTCCCTTGGCGTTCAGCTCTCAGTGCTGGTTCAGAGCACCTGGTCACCCCAAACACACGTTTCTGAGACTAACACAGTTCAGGCCCCAGAGAACCACTTCTCTAGATAAGTTGCTCTATATCTTCAGAAAAGAAAATTAACATCTGAAACGTCCCAAAGATGTGGCATTGTGGGTGGTGTCACTGTGAACTTTGGAGACGACATAGCTTTGGAGAGCAGGGAGGAACTGAGCTGTCAAAGTGTGCTTAGCTAAGGGAAAAGAAAATTGACTTGTCAAATCCTTCCTCTCAGATAGCATGACGGCAATAGATTCCTGCACGGTGTGTTATTTCCCAGGAGTGCTGAGTGACCACTTTCTTGCTTCTCTTTGAGTTCCAATTTCTGGTTCTGGAGGCACTCAAGAATTAGTGTAATATGTGCTGAGGACATTTTGACTGTTCCAAAGAGGCAGGGAGAAAGGTCAGTATATATGTGATTTTGGTCAAGGGGGAATACAAGCAATCAAGCACATATTTTCCCAGAAGGTTTCTGCTAGTCTCAGGAAGCTTTTGCTAGTCATGAGAAACAGTCAGCACCATGAAGGATTTTAGCGCTTTTCTAGATTTGGGGAACTATAAGAATTGGGCTCATATTAATAAAATAGGCTCCTGAAAATATCTATCTGAAGACCTGTCCTGCCAGTTCCTGATTCCTCCCTCATACTGGTGGAAGGTGGGGAGTTGAAAGATACTGAGACACACCCATCCAGCCTCTAGACACTGGGTGGGGTTTGGTTGGAAGATATCAAGGAATACCTGCCCAGTTGAAAGATACTGGGGTGGGGGCTGGTTGAAAGATACCACGGTTTGCTCAGTTGTAGGAGATTCAGTCGGAGAAGGCAATGGCACCCCACTCCAGTCCTCTTGCCTGGAAAATCCCATGGACCGAGGAGCCTGGTGGGCTGCAGTCCATGGGGTCGCTAAGAGTCAGACACGACTGAGCGATTTCACTTTCACTTTTCACTTTCATGCATTGGAGAAGGAAATGGCAACCCACTCCAGTGTTCTTGCCTAGAGAATCCCAGGGACGGGGGAGCCTGGTGGGCTGCCGTCTATGGGGTCGCATAGAGTTGGACACGACTGAAGCGACTTAGCAGCAGCAGCAGCAGCAGGAGATTGAGTGGTCTTGCCTGAGTGGTCAGGAAAGGCTGATCTGACACCTTGTCCTCAATTCAGCTGCCTTAATAGTAATTTGTTAGGGTAAAAATGAAGATGTTACATGAGAGCTTGGCGCTGAAGAAGGATGAGACTCCTCCTGACCAGTTACAGTTTTCTCAGGGGACTAGGAAATTTACGGGAGTGGTAAAGGCTGAGTCCTCACATCATGCAGTGGTCCCATAGGGAAACCCATTCATTAATTAAAGCACTTGCTCTGCTTGCAGCAGGTGGAGACTAAGAACTGGCGATTCAGTGATCTGAGTATCCTTGGTGGTCTTAGACTGCTGGAGGGAGAAACTGAGACACATAAGAAGAACTGAAATATCTGGGGTGACGGCTAGAGAAGCTAAGCTCACACAGCCCACCACACAGTTTCACTAGGGAATTTTACCTCTGACAAACTCAACTTAAAACAGGAAACAGAGGCTCTGCAATACAGAAATAAGGAGCATCAGAGAGCCAGCCTTTAACTAACACCTTAGTCAGGGTTCAGTTCAGTTCAGTTCAGTCACTCAGTCATGTCCAACTCTTTGCGACCCCATGAATCACAGCACGCCAGGCCTCCCTGTCCATCACCAACTCCCAGAGTTCACTCAGACTCACGTCCATTGAGTCCGTGATGCCATCCAGCCATCTCATCCTCTGTCATCCCCTTTTCCTCCTGCCCCCAATCCCTCACAGCATCAGAGTCTTTTCCAGTGAGTCAACTCTTCGCATGAGGTGGCCAAAGTACTGGAGTTTCAGCTTTAGCATCATTCCTTCTAAAGAAATCCCAGGGCGGATCTCCTTCAGGATGGACTGGTTGGATCCCCTTGCAGTCCAAGGGACTCTCAAGAGTCTTCTCCCAACACCACAGTTCAAAAGCATCAATTCTTCGGCGCTCAGCCTTCTTCACAGTCCAACTCTCACATCCATACATGATCACACGAAAAACCATAGCCTTGACTAGATGGACCTTAGTCGGCAAAGTAATGTCTCTGCTCTCTAGGTTGGTCATAACTTTCCTTCCAAAGAGTAAGCGTCTTTTAATTTCATGGCTGCAGTCACCATCTGCAGTGATTTTGGAGCCCAAAAATATAAAGTCTGCTACTGTTTCCACTGTTTCCCCATCTATTTCCCATGAAGTGATGGGACCAGATGCCATGATCTTTGTTTTCTGAATGTTGAGCTTTAAGCCAGCTTTTTCACTCTCCTCTTTCACTTTCATCAAGAGGCTTTTGAGTTCCTTTTCACTTTCTGCCATAAGGGTGGTGTCATCTGCATATCTGAGGTTATTGATATTTCAAACTTAAACTTGCAAGTACCTACTTAATTTGGGGAAATTATACTAAAGGAGATCTCAACCTAAAATGACCAAATTGAGGTTCTTTTGATATTCCAAAATTGATAGTTTTGTGCACACAGTTAGAAAATGTTGGCCACAAGATCAAACAGACTGAATAGAACGTTTACTTTGATTGGTATCTAGAAGCTTCTTTCAAAACTACGTCAGGATGCAAAAAGGCTGCTAGCAGTCTGTCAATGACTTGTTCTTCTTCCAGCCCAGCATTTCTCCTGATGTACTCTGCATATAAGTTAAATAAGCAGGGCGACAATATACAGCCTTGACGTACCCCTTTCCCAATTTGGAACCAGTCTGTTGTTCCATGTCCGGTTCTAACTGTTGCTTCTTGATCTGCATACAGATTTCTCAGGAGACAGGTCAGGTGGTCTGGTATTCCCATCTCTTGAAGAATTGTTCAAGAGAAAGTTAGCCTGAAGGAAAAAAGAAATGTCCTGAGGGAGGAAGTCTGATTTAGGAGAACCTGGTTTTCACTCCCTGTGCCTTGAGACCAGAGCTCTCAGGATCACTTATCTATCAAGTTCAGTTCAGTTCAGTCGCTCAGTCGTGTCCGACTCTTTGTGACCCCATGAATCGCAGCACGCCAGGACTCCCTGTCCATCACCAACTCCCGGAGTTCACTCAGACTCACGTCCATCAAGTCCGTGATGCCATCCAGCCATCTCATCCTGGGTCGTCCCTTTCTCCTCCTGCCCCCAATCCTTCCCACCATCAGAGTCTTTTCCAATGAGTCAACTCTTCGCATGAGGTGGCCAAAGTACTGGAGCTTCAGCTTTAGCATCATTCCTTCCAAAGAAATCCCAGGGTTGATCTCCTTCAGAATGGACTGGTTGGAGCTCCTTGCAGTCCAAGGGACCCTCAAGAGTCTTCTCCAACACCACAGTTCAAACGCATCAATTCTTCGGTGCTCAGCTTTCTTCACAGTCCAACTCTCACATCCATACGTGACCACAGGAAAAACCATAGCCTTAATTAGACGGACCTTAGTCGGCAAAGTAATGTCTCTGCTTTTGAAAATGCTATCTAGGTTGGTCATAACTTTTCTTCCAAGGAGTAAGTGTCTTTTAATTTCATGGCTGCAGTCACCATCTGCAATGATTTTGGAGCCCCCCAAAATAAAGTCAGCCACTGTTTCTACTGTTTCCCCATCTATTTCCCATGAATTGATGGGACCAGATGCCATGATCTTCGTTTTCTGAATGTTGAGCTTTAAGCCAACTTTTTCACTCTCCACTTTCACTTTCATCAAGAGGCTTTTTAGCTCCTCTTCACTTTCTGCCATAAGGGTGGTGTCATCTGCATATCTGAGGTTATTGATATTTCTCCCGGCAATCTTGATTCCAGCTTGTGTTTCTTCCAGTCCAGCGTTTCTCATGATGTACTCTGCATATAAATTAAATAAGCAGGGTGACAATATACAGCCTTGACGTACTCCTTTTCCTATTTGGAACCAGTCTGTTGTTCCATGTCCAGTTCTAACTGTTGTTTCCTGACCTGCATACAGATTTCTCAAGAGGCAGGTTAAGTGGTCTGGTAATCCCATCTCTTTCAGAATTTTCCACAGTTTATTGTGATCCACACAGTCAAAGGCATAGTCAATAAAGCAGAAATAGATGTTTTTCTGGAACTTTCTTGCTTTTTCCATGATCCAGCCTTGGAATGCGGAATGAAGCAGGGCAAAGACTAAGAGAGTTTTGCCAAGACAATTATCTATCAAGACCATCTCTAATTCCTGAAACTAAAAAACAAACACCAAAAACAGGGAATGAAGCTAGATCTCTCATTGTGTCTGTCTGAATATATGTATGTCTCAGCATGTATCTGTCTTTGGATAGAATTCTGAGGTTAATTTGCTAATGAGCTCTAATTTAATTTGCCTGAAGAAAAGTGTTTACAAAGCAAACAATTCTAAATATAAGAAAAATTAAGCTAAATGAATTTCAGATTCATGTGAACTGGGAAATACTCAGTATTAAATTAGTACCTGTCAGTGGACGTGAGTTTGAGCAAGCTCTGAGAGATGGTGGAAGACAGGGAAGCCTGGCATGCTGCAGGCCATGGGGACACAAAGAGTTGGACATGACTGAGTGACTGAGAAACGGCAACCTGGCTTTAATGTTCAAGTCTGTTGATCTGATTAATATAGACATGTCTTAGAGTCATCAGTATAATACTTTCATTGTGCTTAGGTTTAATATAGACTAAATAGGATCTTTATTGTATCTGTTACAAATTTGTCAGCAAGGAAAGGAACTTAATGTGAAGAAACTTTTAAGGAAACTTTTAAGGAAAGAAAATGTAAATGAGATAAGAGCTTTCAGATAAGCTTAAGAGTAATTATGTTTTAGTCTCTCCAGATTTTGAGAAATTGAATTACTAGGGTTGTGCTAAGTTAAGTGATGAAAGCTTATTGAATACCAAGTCACTCCCAAATAAAATGAGATAACTGAAACAGTAATTAATAATCACTGGCTTCCTCTTACAGAGAGACTAAGGATATTTTAGGCTATTCATGAATATGTTTGCTGCCATCTTGAGATGTTCTCTATAAGAAAGGAAGTATTTTTAGAAATTATCATTAGTATTTATGCTCACCAATCTACAGAACGCTAATATAAAGGTCAGCTCATGGTTGCTTAAGGAAAGTAGGATGTGTGTTCAGTAAAAAAGGCATGAAGAATAGAACTGCATTTTATTAAGGGAAAAAGAAGTAGGTCGGCTTACAGATGTCTGTTTCTGAGTGGGAAAATAGTGATGGTAGAAAGTGATGGCTACAAAGAGGTTTGTGAAAAGTGGGCCCTGAGAAAAGATTTTGTGCATCACAAGTTTTCTTAAGATGCTGAACTGCCTTTGATAACAGATTTTAAGCTCTTTACTTTTAAGTGATCTGCTCTGTATTTGTCTTTGAAATTTGTTACTTTGGCTAAGTGAATAACTATTGCTTCACAGGGACCTATGATCCTATCTGATCGAGTGTTCAAAATTCTTTTAGATATTTTTTGACAAAACTTCCTATATCAAAATTTAATGAAGTCCTTTGACCTCTAGCTAACCTTGGGATGCTTCAAAGGGCCCCAGAAACATCCCAAAGAGAGATGTAAACTAGGTTCATTTGATACATTAAATTACGTTGGAAGTATTGTCAAATGAGTAATAGGTCTTCTCAGGTTATATTGTATGGTAAATGTTACTAATATTCTAAAACTTATATGGAGTTCCTAAAATTCTGAAATGTCCTGGTAAGACGTTATCAGTCATAATTCTAATTATTATCTGCAAGTGTTGTATGTCACAGCAGTAACCATGTTACTTTGTCAATTGCATTGTAATCAGATTTTAAATGAGCCTTAAGTTGTCATTACAGACAGTTACGGTTTTATGCTGAGGCTTTTGCAAAAAAGCTTCCTCTTCAAGAAGATTAACAGAATTGGATAAATGTAAGTTTCTGACTTTTAGACCATAATGCTGAACTGGGTAAGAAATTAAAGAATCCTAAGGAGAAACCGGATAGCTTCATAAACTGTTAACAAAAAGAGTTAGTTAACAAAAGGACTGAGTAAACCAGTAAAAATGGTTATAATTTTTATGGCTTCTGTCTGAAAAATTACTGGGTTGAATCCATGTTTTACAGGTGAAAGGAAAACCTTCCCATCAAACTAACTATGACCTACAGTAATTTGGTAAATCATACTTTTGTAGGCAGAACGGAAACACTTACCTTTTTTTTCAATCTGCACCTTCCAGATGTCATAATCTATTAGGTTTCCAGCAGCTTCATCAGTAAATCAGGACAGGTAAGTTGGAGAAGGGGACGACAGGGGATGAGATGGTTGAATGGCATCACTGACTCAACCGACATGAGTTTGAGCAAGCCCCAAGAGATGGTGAAGGACCGGGAAGCCTGACATGCTGTAGTCCACGGGGTCACAGAGTCAGGCACGACTGAGTGACTGAACAGCAAAAGGAAAGCTACCTCACCAACAGGTACAGAAATCTTAAGGTATTTGGGGGACCTTGTAAAGGGAGAAGCTCACCTAGATTTGTAAGCTGAAACATGTAATAAGCCCTTGGCATGATTTTCCTAGCCCTGAGAGGTTTTTTTTTTAAGTTCAGTTTGAAGTTTTAAGTTTGGGAAAAAAAGGTTGTTTGAGACTCCTTATAACAATTTCAGTAAAGCAAAAAGCCTATGTGATCAATTATAGTTATATAAATTATCAGGCTAAGACATATTTTTTGAGACCAGACTTATTTTGCAAACAAATTAATCTTAATTTGGATATGTTTGGTAGAAATGAGAGTAATTTTAGAGATTAAAAAGATTATGTTTCAATGAATGTTAAATCCCAATTATGTAAATGAGGGTCTGTATTTACTCACTTCCCAGAGAGTTCCTTGCTGTTATGTTATATTAATATGAAGTTAATCAAATTATTAAAAGGACACTCTGTTTTGTTTCTGAAGCTTATCTCAGTAATCTCTGGATGAAGATCAGACGCTCCATGACCTGCAAACAGGGGATTACATATACTGGAAAAGACATAATTTAAAGGGCTATCTCCAACCTGGATGGAAGGACTTTTAAATCAAGTATTCTTAACTAGTTCATGTACAGTGAAACTGAAGGGAAATTGACTCTTGGATTAATTCCCACTTCTAAAGGCCAGACTGACTACTAACTAACCTAGAGAGAGCCAGTCTAAATACTGGACTGACCTACAGAGAGGACTGCTGACCTCAAACTTACCTTAAAACAATGCTCAAATCGAGGAAACTACACCTACACCAGGAAGAGAAGAAAATGATATGAGAAGTAGACAGCTTTCCAAGATCCTGGACCTGATTTATATGATCTTGACTTCTTAGACTTTTGCATATAAATAAAAAATTTTCTATCATGGATTTGATCCTATACTAGTTTTAAAAATCAACCCCAATTGTTGAGTTGTGGTCAGTTATCTGCATCTATTACTTCTAGATTACCTTGGTGGATTTCTCCACTAATTGGAAGAAAGTTCAGTCCTATTTAGGCTACTCTTGATATTACTAGGTGGAATTCTCTCACCTGGCGAATTAATACTACTTTCTCTGACCCTGGCCATAATATGAATTTTCCTCTAAGCTATTCAAGCTCAATCAGAGCAACAGCAAAAATTCAAGGATAAAACCTCCCACAATTATGGGATGGACTTATGATATTAACACTAGGTTGTGGTCATTTCAGATTTAAGCCCCCCTTCTTTATCTTGGGAACAATTAAATTATACTAAGGATAACCAGCCTTAGTAACACTAGGAAACTGGGTTAGGAGTCTTATGGACAGTGCCAACATAAAATTTCCCTGAAAGGTAAAAATTGGTACAGAATAGTCTAAGTCAGATGACCTGAGAATATACTGGGATGCACCTAGTGAAAGTTTTGGCTTCATTCTTATTTAAGACTTTAATAATATGGCTAGCTATGTTATTTGTATGTTGTTTGTTTTACAAGATAGTTGTTTCTTGCATTACCAAATGTGTGATTGGACCTCCAATGAAAATAATTATGACTAAGCAATTTGAAGCAGTTGATCAAATATATAGTTCTGTACGTGATCAATGACTGTAATAGTGTAACTCTAGATATGGGAAGGTACCATAAGAGGGGATTTTTCCTGGACCATAACAGATTAAGACAGGTTGGTCCAGAGTCCTTTGATTACTATTGATAAGACCTAGTCCAGTAATAGCACACTGAGTGAGTAGCCTGTCTTCAAAATCTTCACCAGACCTAGGAATGCACCTTCCTTGCATTGTGTAATAGTGAAGTTGTCATGAAATGCCTCCCAAAGTCTGGTCGAATTTATGACCATGATGGCACTCTGTCAACTAAAAATTGGCACTTACCATCTACCTCTACAATGATAAAATTGTGCTGCTGCTATTGCTGACCTTCAATACCCTCTGAAAGGAGTTTAGGGTAGAGAGCAGAAATGAGGCACTCTGTGCTTGGGGGTAAAACTGATAGGATAGGTCTTCGGTTTTCAGGAGCTGATTTTATGAGTCCAATTCTTGTATCCCCCCATATCTAGAAAAACACGAAAATCCTTCATGGTGACAACTGTTCCTTGTGACTAGCAAAAGTTTCATGAGACTAGTAGAAACCTTCTGGGAAAATATGTGCCTGACTGCATGTATTCCCCCTTCACCAAAATCACATATGTACTGATCTTTCTCCCTGCCTCTTTGGAGAAATTTCTCAGAGCTATCTGAGGTGCTGTCTCCCAGGCTGCAGTCCTTACTTTGCTGCAAACAAAACTTAACTCACAACTCCCATGCTGTGCATTTTTAAAAGTCAACAGTAGGTCTAGATGTCACACATGAAACATGATACTTATGCTTTTTATTAATAGCCACATGGACACTGAACACAGAAATTGCAAATAGCTTCATTTTAATTAAAATATTTAATTAGGTTTAAATATTTTAAAAATTAAAGAAGTGTCCAGCTTTTCAGAAAGAACTGTGTCTTTATTATTTCCTCTGGAAGAAAAGAATACTGGATTGAGAATGGCCAAGTTTACAACAACCTACAATCAAAATCAAGTGACTTCAGGAGAGAACAAGATGGCGGAGGAGTAGGTGGACGTGGAGTACATCTCTCCCCACGGATACATCAGGACTACACCTTCAGACACAGAAGTGCATGCAGAACACCAGCTGAGAGTGGACAGGAGGACCTGACCAGAGGAAAAGAATCTATAGACCCACGCAAAACTCGGTAGGGTGAAGGAACCAGGGGGAAAATCATGAGTGTTAGCAGGACTGGACCTGCCCTCGGTGGGTGGGGGAACTGAAGCAGGGGTCCCATCCCCACATCGGGGCAATTGTCTGAGTCAGAGGAGAAACATTTAAGGCTGAGAGTGAAACAGCTGATCTGGAATGGAAATGAGAGTGGAATGAGAATGGAATGGAATAGAGAATGGAATGAGAATAAATGGAATGAGAATCAGACAGTCCTTGTCGCAGCCATACATATGCCGGGCAGGAATGCAGGTCTCCAGGAAGGGGCAGTGGTTGGGAGCTGGAGTTTAGGGATTGAGGAGCAATCCTAGTGTGAGGGCTGCTGTTGACTTTGGACAGACAGATGGAGGGGAGGTGAGGGAGGAGATTGTGGTGGGAAATGCCTATGGAGGAAAGCCAGGCAGCCATGGAAGCAAGGCGATACTGCTGAGTCACATGTAGGGGGTGGAGCCATCACCATAGCCTCTCTCCCCACACGCCAGCATCCACAGCTGAACAATAGAGAGGCTGGCCCATCAAACGCCTGACTCACTGAACTACAGAGCAGGACCCCAGCCAGAGGCCCCTTTTGTGTGCCTGACGTGCTGAACAACAGAGAAGGACCCCAGGCAAGGGAGCCCTCTAAGGGCCTGAATGGGCGGAGCAATGGAGAAAGACTGGCCAGAGGGGCCTTCTGATCACCAGCTATAAGATTCTGGAAAAAAGACTCTGATAAGCCATAACTCCTGCCATGGAGGCAGCCCGTGTCCCTGCATATTTGGTGCTGCCAAAGGCCCTGTGACCCAAGTAGCTGTGCCACCTTTACACTCAGCTCTTACTGGGGCAGGCAAAAAAAGTCTTGTGTCTATGTGCGCAGGATTGCTTCTGTCGTGTCCGACTCTTTGTGACCTGGTAGACTATGGCGTGCCAGGCATCTCTGTCAGGGAGGGGGGTTCTCTAGGCAAGAACACTGGAGCGTACTGGCCCCTACTGGTTGCACTATATTTCCTGCTGCCCCAGCAGCCAACTCCCCTGAGTACCTGGTGCTGCCAGAACCCCTGCGACCCAAGCAGCTGCACCACCTCCACACCTGGCGCTCACTGCGGCAGACCCAAGTGCTCCAGGGCAGCCTCAGGAGCAAACCCCAGTGGACCACCCACAAGCAGAGGTGGAAATAAAACCACGATTGAAACCCAGGGGTGGTGTGGCTAAGGAAGAAGACCCCAAACCTTCCCACCAGCAGTAAAACCTGCAGAGTAAGTCCACACAATCAACTAGCAGGACTCTGTGTCTATGGACTATATAAAAGTCATTGAGAGCTCCCACAAAAGAAAATGCACTAGCTCTGATAGCTGTGGACACTGGAGGCAAGAACACACAGGAGCAGGACCAGACTAGAATCTGAGGGGCCCCCACAGCAGGTCCAGAGATCAGCACAGTGTTGGAGGGCCTCCTAGGGAGGTGAGGTGGACTGTGACTCCCAGTGAGGGAAAGGACTCTGACAGCAGTGACTCAAGAAAAACATTCATTATTCTTATGTTTTGACTTGTTCTGTGGATTCTTTTGTATTTTTTCTTTTTTTTCCCTCCTCCCCCCACCCCCCCATAGTAGTTGCTGATTTTACTGGCACTATAAAATCTAATTAAACATCTGAGCTTTTTAAATTTTTTCTCAGTCACATTTTTTATTGTTGTTATAAACTTCTGCCTCTACATTGGGCTTTTGTAGTTCTGTGGAGATTTCCTTTTTTCACTCCCCCTCTTTTCTTTCTTCTATTTTTTTTTCTTTTCTCTTTTTTATAATTTTAATTTTTAATACCTATTTTTCTACATTTATTCCTTTGTTTGCCTTCCTACTACTCTTTTCCCCTTGCAGTTAATCTTCAATGTGTATAAATCTTCTTCATCTACCTCTATTTAACTTTGCATATCTATTCTTTCTTTTCTGTCCTCTCAATATATTTGTTAGTTTTGTTTTCATTGCTCTATTCCCCACTTGGCACCTTGCTTTAGTTTTGTTTTCCAGTTTGTGCTCTAGTTAGTTTTGTTCTTAACTGGTAAATATACTTTTTGATTTTCTTTGTTCACTGGGTCAATATATTGTACTTTATTTTTGTTGGACAGTTTTGACTTTGCTCATGGGTGTATATGTATATATGCCATTATTTTAATTATTATTTCCCTGATTTTGTAACTGCCATTTGTCTGGGGTTCATCTTGGCTTCTCGTTTTTGGATATTTGTTTTAATCTCACTTAATGTCATAACAAACCACTTGTGGAATCTTCGTTCCTGACCAGAGATCAGGCCCTGAGCCTTTGGAGTGGGAGCACTGACTCCAAGACCCTCAACTACTATAGCACTAACCCTGCTGCTGCTGCTGCTGCTAAGTCGCTTCAGTCGTGTCCGACTCTGTGCGACCCCAGAGACGGCAGCCTACCAGGCTCCGCCGTCCCTGGGATTCTCCAGGCAAGAACACTGGAGTGGGTTGCCATTTCCTTCTCCAATGCATGAAAGTGAAAAGTGAAAGTGAAGTCACTGAGTCGTGTCCACCTCTCAGCCTATGGAGTATCAAATATGAGAACTCACACAAAGGAAACCACTTGAATACAAGACCAGGCATTGTCCAACCACCAGTAGCACCCTGTGCAGGGCGCCTCATCTAAACAACAAACAAAACACAAATACAAACCAAATCTTCAGCAGACAGGATTACCACCTCACTCAGCTTTGCCCATCAGAGGAAAAACAAATAAACAAATCTCACCCTATACAGATGCTTACACAAACCACTGGACCAACCTTAAGAGGCCAAAAACCAAAAGGAAGAAAGAATTCAGCCTTGAAGCCTGGGAAGAGGAGACCTCAGACACAATAAGTTAAAAAAAAAAAATGAAAAGGCAGAGAAATACTACACAAATGAACGAACAAACTAGAAACGCAAGTCCAAATAAATGAAGAAGAAATAGGCAAACGACCTGAAGAAGAATTCAGAATAATGATAGTAAAGATGATCAAAAACCTTAAAAACAAAATGGAGAAAATGCAAGAATCAATTAACAAAGACCTAGAAGAATTAAGGAACAAACATACAGAGACAAACAACACAATTACTGAAATTAAAAATACTGTGGAAGGAATCAAAAGCAGAATATCTGAAGCAGAAGAACAAATCAGTGAGCTGGAAGATAAAATGGTGGAAATTACATCTGAAGAGCAGAAAAAAGCAAAAAGAATGAAAAGAACTGAGGATAATCTCAGAGACCTCTGAGACAATATCAAATGCACCAAAATTTGAATTATAGGGGTCCCAGAAAAAGAAGAGAAAAGAAAGGGTATGAGAAAATTTTTGAAGAGATTATAGTTGAAAATTTCCCCAATATGGAAAAGGAAATAGTCAATCAAGTTCAAGAGGCACAAACAGTCCCATACAGGATAAACCCAAGGAGAAACATGCCAAGACACATACTAATCAAACTAACAAGGACTAAACATAAAGAAAGAATATTAAAAGCAGCAAGGGAGAAGCAACAAGTAACATACAAAGGAAACCCCATATGCTGATCTTTCAGTGGAAACTCTGCAGGCCAGAAGGGAATGGCAGGATATAGTTAAAGTACTGAAAGGGAAAAAAAACTACAACTAAGATTACTGTACCTGGAAAAGATCTCATTCAAAATTGATGGTGAAATCAAAAGCTTTTCAGAAAAGCAAAAGTTAAGAGAATTCAGTACCACCAAACCAGCTTTACAGCAAATGTTAAAGGGGCTTATATAGTCAAGAAATACAAGAGAAGAAAAAGATCTACAAAATCAACCCCAAACAATTAAGAAAATGGCAATAGGAACATATATATCAGTGATTACTTTAAATGTAAATAGATTAAATGCTCCAACCAAAAGACACAGACTGGCTGAATGGATACAAAAATAAGACACATATATATGCTGTCCACAAGAAACCCACTTCAGCAGACACATATAGACTGAAAGTGAGAGGATGGAAAAATATATTCCATGCAAAGTAGAAGCAAAAGAAAGCTGGAGTAGCAATCCTCATATCAGACAAAATAGACCTTAAAATAAAGAAGATTACAAGAGATAAGGAAGGACACTACATAATGATCAAGGGATCAATCCAAGAGGAAGACATAACAATTGCAAATATCTATGCACCCAACATAGGAGCACCTCAGTACATAAGACAAACACTAACAGACATAAAAGGAGAAATTGGCAGTAACACAATAATAGTAGGAGACTTTAACACCCCTGGTGTTATATCGCGCTTCTCTGGTGGCTCAGAGGTTAAAGCGACTGCCTGGAATGCGGGAGACCAGGGTTCAATCCCTGGGTCGGGAAGATCCCCTGGAGAAGGAAATGGCAACCCACTTCAGTACTCTTGCCTGGAGAATCCCATGGAGGGAGGAGCCTGGTAGGCTACAGTCCATGGGGACGCAAAGAGTCGGACACGACTGAGTGACTTCACTTCACTTTCACTTTAACACCCCACTCACACCAGTGGACAGATCATCAAAACAGAAAATTAATAAGGAAACACAGGTCTTAAAGGATACACTAGAGGAGAAAGATCTCATTGATTTCTTCAGGACATTCCATTCAAACGCAGAAGAATACACCTTCTCAAGTGTACACGGAACATTTTCCAGGACAGACCACATTTTGGGTCACAAATCAAACCTCAGTAAATTTAAGGAAATTGAAATCATATCAAGCATCTTCTCTGACCACAACACTTTGAGACTAGGAACCAGTTACAAGAAAAAAAACTGTAAGAAACACAAACACATGGAGATTAAACAACACGTTTCTAAATAACCAACAGGTTACTGAAGAAATCAAAATGGAAATCAAAATAATTCTAGAAACAAATGACAATGAAAACATGTCAACTAAAAACCTGTGGGATGCAGCAAAAGCAGTTCTAAGAGGGAAGTTTATAGCCATACAATCCTACCTCAAGGAACAAGAAAAACAGCCAATAGACAAGCGAACTTTACACCTAAAACAAGTGGAAAAAGAACAAAAACCCCCAAAATTAGCAGAAGGAAAGAAATCATAAAGATCGGAGCAGAAATAAATGAAAAAGAAATGAAAGAAACAATGGTAAAGATTGATAAAACTAAAAGCTGGTTCTTTGAGAAGATAAACAAAATTGACAAGCCTTTAGCGAGACTCATCAAGAAAAAAGGAGAGAGAATCAAATCAACAAAATTAGAAATGAAAAAGGAGAGGTTACAACAGATAATGCAGAAATACAAAGGATTATAAGAGACTATGATGAATAACTACATGGCAATAAAATGGATAACCTGGAAGAAATGGACAGATTTTTAGAAAAGTTCAATCTTCCAAGACTGAACCAGGAAGAAATAGAAATTATGAACAACCCAATTACAACCCAACTGAAGCTGTGATTTAAAAAAATCTCCCAAAAAGCAAAAGCCCAGGACCAGATGGCTTTACACAAGAATTCTATCACACATTTAGAGAAGAGATAATGCCTATCCTTCTAAAACTCTTTCAAAAAATTGCAGAGGAAGGAGCACTTCCAAACTCATTCTACGAGGCCACCATCACCCTGATACCAAAACCAGACACAGACAACACACACAAAAAAAACTACAGGCCAGTATCACTAATGAAAATAGATGCAAAAATCCTAAACAAAATTTTAGCAAACAGAATTCAGCAACACATCAAAAAGCTCATACACCATGATCAAGTTGGGTTTATTCCAGGAATGCAAGGATTCTTCAATATACATGAATCAATCAATGTGATACTTGATTGATCAATCAATGTAATACCATATTAACAAATTGTAATACCATATTAACAAATTGTGATCAATCAATGTAATATCATATTAACAAACTGAAAGATAAAAACTATATGATAATCTCAATAGATGCAAAAAACACCTTTGACAAAATTCAGCACCCATTTATGATTAAAATTCTTCAAAAAAAATGGGCACAGAAGGAACCTACCTCAACATAGTAAAGGCCATATATGATAAGCCTACAGCAAACATTATTTTCAATGGTGAAAAACTGAAAACATTCCCCCTAAGATCAGGAACAAGACAAGGGTGTCCACTTTCACCACTATTATTCAACATAGTTTGGGAAGTCCTATAGCATTCAGAGAAGAAAAAGAAATAAAAGGAATCCAGATCAGAAAAGAAGTAAAACTCTCAGTTTGCAGATGACATGATATTGTACATACAAAACCCTAAGTGAAGTTGTTCAGTTGTGTCCGACTCTTTTTGACCCCCATGGACTGTAGACTACCCGGCTCCTC
This sequence comes from Oryx dammah, assembly GCF_014754425.2. Taxonomy (NCBI): domain Eukaryota; kingdom Metazoa; phylum Chordata; class Mammalia; order Artiodactyla; family Bovidae; genus Oryx; species Oryx dammah. The sequence goes on along the minus strand of NW_024070205.1, from coordinate 75,425,219 downwards.
CCTCCATGGGATTCTCCAGGCAAGAGTACTGGAGTGGGTTGCCATTTCCTTCTCCAGGGAATCTTCCCGACCCAGGGATCGAACCCAGGTCTCCCGCATTCCAGGCAGTCGCTTTAACCTCTGAGCCACCAGGGAAGCCAAAACATTACTAGAGCTAATCAGTGAATTTAGCAAAGTTGCAGGATACAAAATCAATACACAGAAATCACTTGTTTTTCTATACACTAGCATGAAAAATCAGAGAAATTAAGAAATAAATCCCATTCATCATTGCAACAAAAAGAATTAAATATCTAGGAATAATATTACCTAAGGAGGCAAAAGAACTGTACACAGAAAATTATAAGACACTGATAAAAGAAATCAAAGATGTCATAAACAGATGGAGAGATATTCCATGTTCCTGGGTAGGAAGAATCAATATCGTGAAAATGACTATACTACCAAATGTAATCTACAAATTCATTGTGATCCCTATCAAATTACCAATGGCATTTTTCACAGAACCAGAACAAAAAAATTCACAATTCATATCGAAACACAAAAGACCCTGAATAGCCAAAGCAGTCTTGAGAGAGAAGAATGGAGCTGGAGGAATCAACCTTCCTGACTTCAGATTATTCTACAAAGCTACAGTCATCAAGACAGTATGGTACTGGCACAAAAACAGAAATATTGTCCAATGGAACAAGATAGAAAGCCCAGAAATAAACCCATGAACCTATGGGTACTTTATTTTTGACAAAGGAGGCAAGAATATACAATGGGGCAAAGACAACCTCTTCAATAAATGGTGCTGTGATAACTGGACAGCTACAAGTAAAATAATGAAATTAGGACACTTCATAACACCATACACAAAGATAAACTCAAAATGGATTACAGACCCAAATGTAAGACCAGAAACTATAAAACTCTTCAAGGAAAACATAGGCAGAACACTCGATGACATAAATCAAAGCAAGATTCTTTATGACCCCCTCCTAGAGTAATGGAAATGAAAACAAAAGTAAACAAGTGGGACCTGATTAAACTTGAAAGCTTTTGCACAGCAAAGGAAACTATAAGCAAAGTGAAAAGACAATCCTCAGAATGGGAGAAAATAATAGCAAATGAAACAACTGACAAAGGATTAATTTCCAAAATATATAAGCAGCTCATACAACTCAATGCTGGGGAAAAAAAAAAACAACAATCAAAAAGTGGGGAAAAGACCTAAACAGACATTTCTTCAAAGAAGACATACAGATGGCTAACAAACACATGAAAAGATGCTCAACATGCCTCATTATTAAAGAAATACAAATCAAGACTACAATGAGATATCACCTCACACCAGTCAGAATAAAGTGAAGTCGCTCAGTCCTGTTGGACTCTTTGCAACCCCATGGACTGTAACCTACCAGGCTCCTCTGTCCATGGGATTTTCCAGACAAGAATACTGGAGTGGGTTGCCATTTCCTTCTCCAGGGAATCTTCCCAACCCAGGGATCAAACTTGAGTCTCCTGCATTGCAGGCAGACGCTTTACCATGAGCCACCAGTGGAGCCCCTAAAAGTCTACAAACAATAAATGCTGGAGAGGGTGTGGAGAAAAGGGAATGCTTTTGTACTGTTGGTGGGAACGTAAATTGATACAGTCACTATGGAAGATGGTATGGAGAGTCCTTAAAAAATTAGGAATAAAACCACCATATGACCCAGCAACCCCACTCCTAGGCATATATCCTGAAGAAACCAAAATTGAAAAAGACACAGGTATCCCATTGTTGACTGCAGCACTATTTACAATAGCTAGAACATGGCAGCAACCTAGATGTCCATGACAGATGAATGGAGAAAGAAGTTGTGGTACAGACACACAATGGAGTATTCAGTTCAGTCGCTCAGTCGTGTCCGACTCTTTGTGACTCCATGAATCGCAGCACGCCAGGCCTCCCTCTCCATCACCAACTCCTGGAGTTCACTCAGACTCACATCCATTGAGTCAGTGATGCCATCCAGCCATCTCATCCTCTGTCGTCCCCTTCTCCTCCTGCCCCCAATCCCTCCCATGATCAGAGTCTTTTCCAATGAGTCAACTCTTCGCAGGAGGTGGCCAAAGTACTGGAGTTTCAGCTTTAGCATCATTGCTTCCAAAGAAATCCCAGGGCTGATCTCCTTCAGAATTGACTGGTTGGATCTCCTTGCAGTCCAAGGGACTCTCAAGTCTTCTCCAACACCACAGTTCAAAAGCATCTATTCTTCGGTGCTCAGCCTTCTTCACAGTCCAACTCTTACATCCATACATGACCACTGGAAAAACCATAGCCTTGACTAGACGGACCTTAGTCGGCAAAGTAATGTCTCTGCTTTTGAATATGCTATCTAGGTTGGTCATAACTTTTCTTCCAAGGAGTAAGCGTCTTTTAATTTCATGGCTGCAATCACCATCTGCAGTGATTTTGGAGCCCCCCCAAAATAAAGTCTGACACTGTTTCTACTGTTTCCCCATCTATTTCCCATGAAGTGATGGGACCAGATGCCATGATCTATCTTTGTTTTCTGAATGTTGAGCTTTAAGCCAACTTTTTCACTCTCCTCTTTCACTTTCATCAAGAGGCTTTTTAGTTCCTCTTCACTTTCTGCCATAAGGGTGGTGTCATCTGCATATCAGAGGTTATTGATATTTCTCCCAGCAATCTTGACTCCAGCTTGTGCTTCTTCCAGTCCAGCGTTTCTCATGATGTACTCTGCATAGAAGTTAAATAAGCAGGGTGACAATATACAGCCTTGATGTACTCCTTTTTCCTATTTGAAACCAGTCTATTGTTCCATGTCCAGTTCTAACTGTTGCTTCCCGACCTGCATACAGATTTCTCAAGAGGCAGGTCAGGTGGTCTGGTATTCCCATCTCTTTCAGAATTGTCCACAGTTTATTGTGATCCACACAGTCAAAGGCTTTGGCATAAAGCAGAAATAGATGTTTTTCTGCAACTCTCTTGCTTTTTCCATGATCCAGTGGATACTGGCAATTTGATCTCTGGTTCCTCTGCCTTTTCTAAAACCAGCTTGAACATCAGGAAGTTCACGGTTCACGTATTGCTGAAGCCTGGCTTGGAGAATTTTAAGCATTACTTTACTAGCATGTGAGATGAGTGCAATTGTGCAGTAATTTGAGCATTCTTTGGCATTGCCTTTCTTTGGGATTGGAATGAAAACTGACCTTTTCCAGTCCTGTGGCCACTGCCGAGTTTTCCAAATGTGCTGGCATATAGAGTACAGCTCTTTCACAGCATCATCTTTCAGGATTTGAAATAGCTCAACTGGAATTCCATCACCTCCACTAGCTTTGTTCGTAGTGATGCTTTCTAAGGCCCACTTGACCTCACATTCCTCAGCCATAAAATGGAATGCATTTGAGTTAGCTCTGATTAGGTGGATGAACCTAGAACCTATTATACAGAGTGAAGTGAGTCAGAAAAAGAAAGATAAATATCGTATTCTAATGCATATATACAGAATCTAGAAAAATGGTACTGAAGAATTTATTTACAGGGCAAAAATGGAGAAACAGATACAGAGAATAGACTTATGGACATGGGGAGAGGAGAGGAGAGGAGAGGGTGAGATGTATGGAGAGAGTAACATGGAAACTTACAATACCAAATGTAAAATAGATAGCCAATGGGAATTTGCTGTATGGCTCAGGAAACTCAAACAGGGGCTCTGTATCAATCTACAGGGGTGGGATGGGGTGGGAGATGGGAGGGAGGTTTGAAAGGGAGGGGATATATGTATACCTATGTCTGATTTATGTTGTTTGACAGAAAACAACAAAATTCTGTAAAGCAATTATCCTTGAATAAAAATAAATTAATAAAAAAAAATCAAAGGTCTTCAGCCCAAATTTACTCCTTTCCTCCACTTTCTTTGCCTGTGAATACTGTGTCTTCCTTCCAACCTTCGAGAGTGAGGTATGAATAAGATACTTGAGCCATGTCATTGATTGGAGTGTGCAGTGTACATGTAATTATCTGCTCGATCTCTTTCAGATGGATTTGGGGAGTGATACATGGATGGAGGAAGGGTGGAGGAAAGTTCCAGGTTCATTGTCCCATCCTACCCAGCATCATGTTATGTTGTTCTGGCCAGCATGTTCAACTGTTCTTTTCAGAAAACTTCAGGGGCCAAAGGGCTAGAATGTCTGTGTTCTCAGAGCCAGGATTTGGAGCAGTTCTCTCTGGAGAACTTCCCTCCCCGGGGGCTTGGAAGACTATTGTTCTGATGCTAGAAGAGAGAAGGGAGACCAGATAGGGACAGGGACCCTTGCTCGCTTTCCCCCCAGTTATCCCACAGATCATTAGAGGCCTGGCTGTCCCCAAACTCAAGAAGGGAGAAGAGCTGAACACAGAAGCTGAGGGTGGGGGTGGTAAGGAATGTTGGCAGACAGTGGGACAAGTGTGAATAGCAAGAGGTCAGCCAGGGGAACAGAGAACTTGAGCTCAGAACCAAATTCAATAGTAGAACACCTTTGTCCTTGAGATCTCCCTGAATCAGAATGAATGAGCCACACACCAGAGGTTCTTGGGGGCAGGCAGTGTAGGATGATTGAAAAAGCACTGGATTTGGGGATTTTTGAGCTGCATTTGAATTCTGAGGCTGCCCCTTCAGAACTGTGTCTTCTTGGGCAAATGACTCCTCTGAACACAAGCTTTGGATTCAGATAGACTCTGCCCCTAACACCTGCATGACAAATTAGTTAACCTCTGAGCCTCAGTTGCCTCATTTGTTAAAAACAGGGGCAATAACACCTTTGGAGTTGTTGTCAGTATTAAATAATATTTAATCTTGTTAAAGTAGATTTCATCTGTCACACTGGATCATGGAGTAACAGTGAGCTTGGGGCCAGGAGACATGCATTTGAATCTGCCTCCAGCTAAACATGTAATCTCTCTGAGAAGCAATTTCTCCTCTGTAGGAAGAATGGTGCCTCTTCATGTAGCTCTCATGGGGCTCCAGTGAGATAAGTGGGCCTGCCCAGGTGGCCCAGTGGCAAAGAATCCACCTGCCAGTGCAGGAGCCTTGGGAGACTTGGGTTTGATTCCTGAGTCAGGAAGATCCCCTGAAGGAGGAAAGAGCAACCAGTTCTTGCCTGGACAGTCTCATGGACTGAGGAGCCTGGTGTGCTAGAGTCCATGGGGTCCTGAAGACTCGGACACGACAGAGCACAAATTGAGTGAGACTGGTGTGTGAAAGTACTTTGCACAGCTCTGTACAAATGTGAAGAATCCTTTTTGTTCTTCAGCTCACCCTCTAACAAAGGCTGAATTAAATACAGAATTGGCCAAAAAAGGGAGGGTGAGGGAAGGAATGTGAATCTTAGGGGGATAGCAGAGAACCTGAAATAATCCCTGCTGCCCGTGTTGAACACTGTCCATTAGGCTCCAGCTCCTGAGGAGCTGCTCACACCCACAGGCGGGTGGGAAAGGGCAGGGGATTGCGAGGAGGGAAAAGAAGGCACTGTCCCACTGCTGTTAAACCCCAGGAAGGTCCTGTCTGGACAGGAGAAAAAGAGGGAATGTTGTCTCAAGTCCCAGCTCCGTCTGTGTCTCCCTCCATGACCTTGACTCCCTTGTGATCCACAAAGCACAGCTCCCAGCCTTGAGCCAAGAAATGCTGCATTTCAATGCCCCCCACCTGACAGCTACTGAGCAGATTCCAATATGCTCCGGCTTGGACCCCACAGAAAACAGACTGGAGCTTCGCGGTCCCCTAAGGGAGGGCAGCTGGCCCTTGTCCCACCGGTGGAGCAGGGCCTCTGTAGGCGGTCCCCTCCCCAGTTGCCCTCCACTTTCCCTCGATAAGTCTGAACCAGGACACGATGGCAGGGCCAGGGCCCTGCTGCTCCTGGGCTCCAGAGAGAGGCTGCCTTTCTCTTGGGAGCTCAGCCCGCAGGATGTGCCAGGGAAATGTTTCCGCAGATTAGTGCCTCCTGGGGTGGGGCAGCAGCAGCAGGTGGCAGGACAGGGCAGGGGAGGGAGCGAAACCCAGGGAGCCCTTGGGAGGAGCCCAAGGACGAAGGTTGTCTTCTCCAGGCTCCAACCTCCAGAACCAGGAGGTCTGGGGTTCCCCCAAAGCCCTCGGCCTCAGTTTACCCCCAGTGACCAGACGGTGCTGCACAGACTACTTTATTTGACCAGCCGTTGTGGTAATTATGATAGTGACACAGTTTAAGTCCTGCTCCAGGTGTAGAATAAATGGAAGGGGAAGAGGTGAGAGGCAGGGGGAGGAGGGGAGAGATGAAGAGCCAGATAAACAATCCAAGAAGAGAGGGGGAAAAAAAAGAAAGGAAGTTACGGCAAGAACAAATATATAAGCCGAGGAAAAGGCAGCCCAACAAGCATGCCTTAAATTAAAAAATCTGGTTGATATTTTTCAAATCTGTGTTTGCTCAGTTAGGCCTTAACAAGGAGCAGTGACATCACCAGTGCAAGGCAGACAAGCCAGATACCTTCTATTGTAAGAGAGGGAAAAGAAGGCAATAACGGATGTCGAATCGAGGAGCTGTCTGGAGGGAGGGAGAAGCCAGCTTCCTGCTGGTCCTCCCCTTCTTCCCGGCCTTGTTTTTCACTGCGTTTAGGAGTGACCAAGGCAGGTGGGTGAGGTCATTATAATATGATTTTTGACATCAACACTGGCTTTCCCCCTTGGGTTAGTCCTGGTCCAGCATCAGGCATCCCTAATCCAGCTGGTCCCTAACCTCACAGTTCGTGCAGGTGAGGAACTGGCTCCACGTCTGTGTCACCATTCTGGATAAACTCAAAGATGAATTTCACCTGGGTCACATAGGCTTCCACCGAGATTTTCTCGTTGATTCCATGGATGCTGAGGGAGAGAAGTTTTGGGGGGAGAGGCCATTGCTTTAGTGCAAATGTTATTGCAGAGGACCCTACCCCTGAAGCCACTGGCCTTTGACCCTCCAGGGGTAGGAAGTGGGCAAGGTGGGAGCAGCCATTTGGAAGAAGTGAGATTCCATATGACAGGCTGGTCACCTCTCCAGGATCTACGTCCATGGCAAAGTACAGGGGGAGTAGCTGATAGTCCTGGGGAGCACAAATCATCCCCTGCTCCGGAATCTATTTAATAATTTCTCCTCTGAGGGGAAGCTGTCTATTAATTCTCTAAGGCTGCAGTCCCAGCGAGACTTACCCCTACGCCAGCCACCCCTCCCCAAATTATTAGGGGCACAAGTGGATAGGAAACCAGGCTACCTATGGGGTTCTCTGCTTCATCTCGAATTTCACTACCAGATCCGATGCCCACAGCCTGCCTCCACACAACAATACAACCAAAGCACACATGTAACTGCAAAGATGAAAGGAGATAACCTACACTCCTTAAAAAAACCAATGAACCCCCTTCCCATGAAATCTGTTCCTAAGTTCAAATTCAAATATATATTCAAACAACTTGACTTATGATGAGGAAATCAGAGCTGGGTATGGTAAGGAGCAGAGAGGTAAATGGAAATCATGCCCCTCTATCCCAGGACTAAAAATTTGCTGAAGTGAAGTGAAGTCGCTCAGTCGTATCCAACTCTTTGGGACCCCGTGGACTGTAGCCTACCAGGCTCCTCCCTCCATGGGATTCTCCAGGCAAGAGTACTGGAGTGGGTTGCCATTTCCTTCTCCAGGGGATCTTCCCAACGCAGGGATTGAACCCCGGTCTCCTGCATTCCAGGTCTCCCGCATTCCAGGCAGTCGCTTTAACCTCTGAGCCACCAGGGGAAAATTTGCTAAAGAACCCACAAAGTAGTAGTTCACATACAGTAGTTGAAACTGGTGAATATGTTTTAGATTCCCAAAGTATGTTTTGAGAATTCAAAGCATGAGTTCATCTTTGACCTCAAATGTGTCCTGCAGTTCACTAAGTGGAAGTTGAGAATTCTGGAGTACCCACTTTTGGTGCAAATGAGATCCAGAGGGGAGGGCTTCTCTCAAAGGAAAGAAGAGGTGGGACTCAAGGGTCCTAATACTACCAGGTTCTTTCCAGTCATCTGATTATCTCCATCCCTGAAAAACAGTCACTGATTCCACCAAATTCTGGGGAGTGGCAAGACTCTGGCACTGAGAAAAGCTGGCCAGTTGGGCTCTGCAGTATCTTTTAGTTTGTACAAATTCCAGGTTTCCCCCATTCTGTGGACTGTCAGGAGAATGAGTGGGAAAGGGACAGGTCAGATGTATCTCCTCTCCCCACCAAGCTGTCCAAACCTGTTCCACTCACTCACCTACTGAAGCTCTGAGGCTGTAGGTAGATGGGGTTGAACCGGTAGATGCCAGTGGTAAGATTTAGATAGTGTCTGCTGTCTGTGTTGCCAATGCAAGTACCTAGAAAGGAAGAATCCAGAGAAATGGAGCTTTATGTAAGCAGCCAAGCCAAGGAAGTGGTGGAACACAGGCTACCTGGAAAATTGGGGCCCTTGTGTCACCACAGAAGACGTCTGGATCTTCCTTAGGAGACTGCAGCCAAGGATTTTTGTCCTTCAGCCTACCCATTTTCAAAACCTTTCTAAGATACCATTTCAGCCAGGAACACGGAATCACCTCCCAAGGGCATTAGAGACATCCCTTACATGGCCCAAGGCTAAGTGCCCTCTCTCCATGATGACCACGGAGGCCAACGGCTTCATTTCATACCCATGGCCAGGTTATTCTATCAGTAGAAATCTAGATATCCAGAAATCTAAGCACCATTTCTTTATTGCCCAAGCTTTCTTGTGTATCGCTCAGGTTAGAAACAAACACTCTCTGGGGGAGTTTTACTGCTATAGATGGCGATTCTCTTAAAGTAGAACACGCTGTGCTGCTGTGCTTAGTCGCTCAGTTGTGTCCAACTCCTTGTGACCCATAGACTGTAGTCCACCAGGCTCCTCTCTCCTTGGGGTTTCTCCAGGCAAGAATAAAAGTGAAGTCGCTCAGTTATGTCTGACTGTTAGCGATCCCATGGACTGCAGCCTACCAGGCTCCTCCGTCCATGGGATTTTCCAGGCAAGAACACTGGAGTGGGGTGCCATTTCCTTCTCCAGTGCATGAAAGTGAAAAGTGAAAGTGAAGTCGCCCAGTCGTGTCCGACTCTGTGCGACCCCAGAAACGGCAGCCCACCAGGCTCCCCCGTCCCTGGGAGTCTCCTGGCAAGAACACTGGAGTGGGTTGCCATTTCCTTCTCTAAGGCAAGAATAAAAGTAGAACATAATTTCTGGTTATTCCTGTCTTCTGAAGAAGGACTCTATCTTCCCAGAGTCAAACTTCAGGTCTGGATAGTCCCAGGATACCCTCTAGTGTCCCATTCTCCTGAAGGTAGTAAGTTGTCCCCCTCCCCAGCTGGGGCTGGGACTCCTCCCCATTATGAATGTTCTTTGAAAAAAGACTCCATAGCTTGTCAGTTAAAGTGTGGTGGGACGAATTTGAGATGGTAATTTGTGTTTTACTTTGATTGAGTTAGTGCTTTTGTTCTAGAAATGGATCCCATTTTTAAGTACTTTCAGGCAGAACAGATTTATCATGAAGCTGTTAAGCTTATGCATAAAGATCCCACAAGTACAGATGTGTTTTTTGAGTTCATGACAGGGTCATAGCTCTGTGTTCATGTAGTTGGACAGGTATTTTTAACAATTTAAAAGTGACAGAAAAATTTCAAAAATACCATTGGCTATTGCTCTATAGCAACCTTGGGATGATGTTTGACGTGCACGTTTTGTTTGAGGATCCTTTCTAAAGTGGAAGCCCAGCTGACTTACAGTGTTGTGCTAGCTTCAGGTGCACAGTGAAGTGGCCCAGCCATCCACGTTCAGGCAGAGCTGTTCTGTTCCAGATTCTTTTCCATCATAGGTTATACAAGATAGCGAATGTAGTTCCCTGTGCTATACAGGAAGTCCCCACTGTTTATCTACTTAATATATAATAGTGTATATCTGTTGTTCCCAAACTCCCAGTTTATCCTCCCCAACACCTTTCCCACTTGATAACCACAGGTTTGTGCTCCATGACTTTGAGTCTACTTCTGTTCTGCAAGTAAGTTCATTTGTACCATTGTCCTAGCTTTCACACGAGTGACGCCAGATGACATTTGCTGTTCTCTGTCTGATTTGCTTCACTTAGTATGATAACCTGTAGGTCCGTTGTTCTACTTTTCACTCCTGGTTTCAAATGGGTCCCTTCACAATTCCTGGCTTTGGAGATTTCTGCCATTGATGTCTGCCTATCTCTATTCTGTACAAGCCTAACTGTGCTGAAGAGATTATCGCAGGTGCCCCACAGGGAGAGGGAAAGGTAGGGAGCCTCTGAGGCCAAGAGAGGAGAACCTGGGAGCCTGAAAGCCAGGGTTCCTTGATGGCAGGGGCCCAGGTCCTGCTCTGTGGCAGGAGTCCAAGGAGGCAGGAAATCTCAGAGGGGATATTCAGGGGAGACCTTGGATCCAGAGCTCTCACCCCCCAGACAGGTCAAGGAATCAGAGGAAATCTGCAACCTGCAGTGACCTTGTGGGCAGGATAATGGATGTCTCAGAGGGAGACAGACACAAGGACTGATGTCCACAGACTAAGGGATCCTGACGCTATGCTACTGCATAGACCCTGAGGCCTGATTCAAGGTGGGGGTGGTGGGGTTGCTTGGAGGCTTCAATAATGCCTGAGGTTGACTTTTTGAGAAATGAGTTAGATTTAAGTTGATTAAAAACTAAGAGTGCTCCCCCACCTGATACCCGAGGAGTTTATGGTTGTAGAATTTCACTATAATATCTTTAAGGTCCATGCCTAACAGGTCCTAAGAATTAGCTTAGAAAAATGAGAGACTCCATGATTGAAGGTATATAAAAACAAAGTGAACACAAGTCTTCACATTAGAGCATCTTTTCCTCACATCACAGACCAGAGATTCTCAAACTGTGGTCAGCCATCAGCTGGTGTCAGAATCCCCTGGGATATTTGTTAAAAAGGCAGATTCCAGGGTCCTCTCCAGAGTTAATATACCTGAATCTTTGGGAGTGGGTCCAGGTAATCTGCATTTTAGTAAGTTCCCTAGGTGATCCTCTTGTCCTCTTAAATTTGAGAACCACTATCTATACAACATAGATTTGGAAGGCATGCTGGAAGACTGAGGAAGAGGCACAGAGGCACTGCTCCTGGGAGAGGTGAAGGGGGTTAATTCCAATGGTACAGCCAGGAGAAGTTCCTGGGCTGCAAATTCTGAGCTCTGTTGCTGAGCTGTTATTCTAGAATGGATCAGAACCAGACTGCACGGGTGGAACCCAACCCCTTCTGTGGCTCCTCCAGAGGAAGGGGAATCTGAGCCGATCCTCTCCTCTAGGCCAGAGTGGCTGGCCTAGGTTAAGCAAGGACCCAGGCTTGGCTGACCTAATTTATTGTTTCTGATCCTTTCCTGTTTGCTTTCTCACTTCCACTTGGAGGGGAAAATACAGTTCCAGTCCCATCAGGAGAGGAAGCAGCCAGCTGTTTCCAGGCTGAACAGCTGGCATGGGGGTGGGGCAGTGGATATCAGATAGGATACAGTTCCAGCACCGCCCCCCCCACAAGCTCCCCCCAAACTCCCCCAGCCACAGTTGATGAAGTCATTACCTGGGGCAACAATGTTGACTTCCGGGAAGACAGATTGTATGGTCTGGCGGAGCAGCTGGTAACCCAAGGCCTGATCATCAGAGGGGCTGATGGGCAGGGGGTCAAAGGCATCCAACACGTGGAACTGGACCCGGTCATCAGCCACAATGTCCTTGGCTAGTTTTAGGACCTTGAGAGAGGAAACAAAGAAAGTCTGATTTCTTATTGATCTGCTATTCAAGTACTGTATGAATCTATACGGTCCTGATGTCTCTCCAGCAAGGCAGAGCCTTTACAGAGGAGACTCACTGTAGCTCTGAGACCTCAGTTTCAGCCTACTGGTTGTAGGAGATAGAATGGCTGTTCTTCCTGGAAATCTATAGCATGGTAGATTTAGGTTAGATGCTTGGGAGGTTTGCCTTATAGCCGTGAGGTAGGTCAGGAACTGGAAAATCAGGATATTGGGTAATTTCCCTTAGGCTGAGAACCATGGGTTAGGTGAAAATGTAGGAGACAGCACAGTGGAAATCTCAACCATCTCGAGGCAGGGGGGTAGATATGATGACCTCACTTAAGCCTGGGAGAGTCTCAGACAGCTGGTGACAGGTCATACACTTTCTTCCTTCTCTGGGCATCCCTGCTTCCTGTTTGTAACCATCTGCACTGGGGCCAGGAAGATGAGCTCAACAGACAAAAAGTCAGAGGTTGGGGGGCTAGTATTCAAGTTTTCTCTCTGAGCCTCCTTTCCTCAGGAAGGAATATGAGGAAGCTTCTAGAAATTTCAGTCTGAAGTAACTAAAGCTGAACTCAGCAAAAGTCCTGGTCCCAGGCAGGATGTAGACCAGACCCTGAGGATCAGATCACATGAAGTTGTGTGGGAATGGATGAGGATGCTGACAGTCTAGCCCCACAAACCCACCCAGCCACCTAGGGAAAGCTCCAGCACCAGTCTCAAGCTATCTGGATAACACTTGCTTTAGGACAGTCTCTGCCCTAGAAAGGGGAGTGTCTGTCTCATAACTGGGGGGCATTATCTTGAGAGGACCTCTTTTAGGTCAGTGTGAGGTCTGGAAAGGAAATGACGGTTTTCTTCTGACTTAAAAACCATCATTTGAGGCAAAGCAAATTCTGTGCTGTTGGGCTGAGGGGAGGGGCAACTCACTTGTCAGAGCTTATTTTCACTCTAGCACAGATGTCTCAAATACTCTGATACAAGAATTAATATATAGTCTGGATATGTTCTTGACCCTCTGGAAGGCTCCTAAAGTTATCCCCAGAAGTGTCTGCTGTGCCCTGCCCCACATTACTTAAAGATTCCTGCCTCCAGAAACTGAAGAAGGCACACAGATCAGACCTCAGTGAGCAAGTGGCTCAGCGGTGAATGGTCTGCCTGGCGATGCAGGAGACATGCGTTCGATTCCTGGGTGGGGAAGATGCCCTGGAGGAGGAAATGGCAACCCACTCCAGTACTCTCGCCTGGAGAATCCCACAAACAGAGGAGCCTGGCAGGCTACAGTCCATGGAGTCGCAAAGAGTGGGACACGACTGAGCACGCATGCCTGCAATGAGCCTACAGAGCCCAGGTTTCCCACCAGCTGCTAGGCTAGGTCCGGACTCAAAGGCCTCGTTTCTTTACGTCTAGTACCAAGAATATAAAAGGTATGCAATGAATGTTGCATATATACATTTTAAAAGATGTGAAACAATAATAATAAACAAAACAACAGGAGTTGTCTCATTAAGGAATTTGCCCAAGGTTTACGGAGGTAGTATTGCTGGGCTGGGTATCTGACTTCACAAGGATGGTGCTTTACTTTTTCCAAAGTACCTACAGGTTGAAATGGCATCGAGTAGAGCCAGAAAGAGGGTGGTGTTCATTTAAGATGGATTTCTTAGTGGTATGAATTTTAAGCCAGAATTTGAAGGAAGGATATGAGAATGATGGAGAAGAGGCAAGAGACAGTGTGAGCATGCACAAAAACTCAGCTCTGTGCTTTGCAGAGCCACTCACAACTGTGTGACACTCAGCGAGCTCCTTAGCCTTTGCATCTCAGCTTGCTCATCTGTTAACAGAAGGATAATAGTAGCACCTACCTGGTAAGGTGGCTTTTACCATGACTGGATGTGTGTAATATGCTTAGGCTGGTTCCCAGCACTCAATGTATGTTAGCTGTTATTTGCCTGTTTAGAAGGGAGGGACCACTCTGGGCAATAATCAGAGGCATAAGGATGGGACTAAGAGGAGGGATTCATCAATGGTAACAGGGACCTCAAAGGCAGAACACATTGATTCCTCATTTCTCTGAGCTCCTACAGTCCGTATTCCCACATTATGTTGTTTTCTATTTTAGGCAAAGCTGTATTTTCTTCTTGAGTGAATAAGTTCAAGGGCAAGGACAATGGGTACTTAGAGTTAGCAAGACCAGCTTCCATCCTACTGTGAGACTGGTCATCAAAACAACCACAACAGGCTGTCACTGGCTTGTGCTTCAATATTTCCAATGGCAGAAAGCTCACCATCATGTGTTTTAATCCATTTCATCTTTGAACAACTCTGTAATAAGCATCTTCTTAATAATGAACTGAGGTACGGGTTCCTGTAGCATCTAACCTACTCATACCTCTTTTATTTATTTTTAAAATATTCTATAGAGTCCACAGGATAATGTATCAATAGTATGAGAGCCATCAGCAGGATCTCACCTCTGTTGAGAATAGAGGCCTGTGCTCCTGCCGCCTGAATGCTGTTCCCGGGTCTTTGCTCCTTTTTGGGTTTCAGTGTAAATGCCTCATGAGAGAGGATGGTGTGTGTGCTTAGTCATATAGTCACGTAGGACTCTTTGCGACCCCACAGACTGTAGCCTGCCAGGCTCCTCTGTCCATGGAATTTTTGAGGCAAGAATACTGGAGTGGGTTGCCATTTTCCTCCTCCAGGGGATCTTCCCAACCCAGGAATTGAACCTGCCTCTCCTGTGACTCGGAGAAGGCAATGGCACCCCACTCCAGGACTCTTGCCTGGAAAATCCCATGGGCGGAGGAGCCTGATAGGCTGCAGTCCATGGGGTCGCTAAGAGTCGGACACGACTGAGCGACTTCACTTTCCCTTTGCACTTTCATGCATTGGAGAAGGAAATGGCAACCCACTCCAGTGTTCTTGCCTGGAGAATCCCAGGGACGGGGGAGCCTGGTGGGCTGCTGTCTATGGGGTCGCACAGAGTTGGACACGACTGAAGCGACTCAGCAGCAGCAGCTCCTGTGGCTCCTGCATTGCAGGCAGATTCTTCACGGCTGAGCCACAGGGGAAGCCCCTAAGAGAGGGCTGGCCACAGATACGAAACTGCTTACTGTCCCAACCCTACTTCACAACCATTTCCTGACACACTGTCCTGTGGTTTTCTTTGTGGTGCCTACTTCTTCCACTTGTTCATATATTTGATTACTTATACCCACTAGCATGTAAACATCTTTAGAATGGGAACCTTGGCCTGTTCACCATTTTCCCAAGTGCTTGGAAGAATGTCTAGCCCATAGTAGCCACTGAATGAACATTTAGTGAATGAATAAATGAAGGAAGACAGGAATTTTCTGTAAAACACTCTAGATAGGTGGACATCCAGCCTCTGAGCAGCTCACTATCATGCGAGGCGCCCTACTTCCAAACTCAGCTTTAAGTGGGGGCTCCCAGAAACATTTCCCAGTGGCCTTATCTCTCCCCCTCAAGGGCCACACAGGACAAGCCTTCCTTCCCGCATGGCAGTCTGTTAGGTTTCTGAAGACTCTTGTTCCTCACAGATGGGGCCACAAAGTTCATTCAGACCCTTCCTGTAAAAACTTATGGGTGAGACCAGGTAAAGATGGATGAAGAGGGCTCAGGGAGCCATTCAGAATCAGGGCATGAGGAAGAGGTGTGACCAGGACAAAGAGGTACTGTGTACTCCTGGGGTGATGGGGGCTTTCCATTCCCCACGGAGACAGGGGAGCAGGGTGGGCCTAGGGAGCCCAGAGATCTCATCAGATCAGCGGGGAAGGAAGGCCACTGCGGCAGAGGGCAGCATGCCAGAACCTGGGGAGATGAAAGCCCCAGCTGGTGGAAAACAGCCCTTGGAAAGGGCATGGAGTTGGAATGAGGCTGGAAAAAAACTGGTGGAAAGAAGCTCAGTGAGGGGAATTCAGTGATTTCCTGGCCCCATTAGCCCCCAGGGAGAGGACAAAGGCTGGCACTGGATGAAAAGCAGCAGAGCCCAGGGCTTACACTGTTCCAGTTCCCTGTCAATGCTGGGTGACTCTGGGCAGGCTGCCCCCAGCCCCTGCAATGCGGGCATGCCCCCCAGCCTGTGCGAGGACACACAGCATCCTCCATGGAGAAGGCCCCAGGGAGAAAGGACCACAGAAATCAAAGTGTGGCAGACCCTTGATGACCCGCCAGGAAGATCATCCGGAAACACCACCCGCCCCTTACCTTGCTTAATCCTGGAATATAATACTCATCTCATAGTTGTCAGGTGGGTTTTTTTGATCATTTTCAGAAGGATCAGATTTACCTTCTGAATTCTTTTTAGCTCAACCTGACGTTTAAATAAGCGGGTCTTTCCTAGAGATGTCAAACGTTCTGTGTATTTCTTCTCACCCTTTAGCTTTCAGCTCAGATATCACGTAAGGAAGTCTTGCCTGACCTGTGGACAGATTCTCATTCCTTCTTAAATTCTTCAATAGCAGCAGCCCCCTTTCCTCATAGCACTCATGGTTTGCAATTACACATTCATTTTTCTAACCTTTAAATTGACATTCATAGCAGAACATCACAAGTCTGTCTGCAACCTCTTCTCTCCAAGGGGTTACACACCCTTCCCATGGGACTTTATTGGCTCTACAGGTTTCAATTAATAATACTCTAGCCTCTGTCTCTATTATCTCTTTGGATCTAAGGTATTTATAACTGTCTATTAATATATTAGAAGCCTCTCAAATTTCTAAACCATTATATTTCTCTGAGAACTTGCTTTCCTCTTGAATTCCCAATCTTGGTTACAGGCACCAGTACCTGACCAGCTAACATCACACACTGCGTCCTGATGAGCCCACCTCTCACT
>NW_024070205.1:75247965-75408527 GCF_014754425.2 Oryx dammah | reverse complement strand
GACCAGCTAACATCACACACTGCGTCCTGATGAGCCCACCTCTCACTCCTCGTGGGAACCTACTCTACCCCACGACCAAATAACATCACACACTGCGTCCTGATGAGCCCACCTCTCACTCCTCTGCAGGCACCTACTCTACCCTACGACCTACTAACATCACACACTGCATTCTGATGAGCCCACCTCTCATATCTCTGTGGGCATCTACTCTACCCCATGATCATAGCCTCAGTTAAGACCTCCATACCCACTGCCTGAGATGTTGCAACAATTTAATCGTTTCTTCTTACTTCAGGGCTTCCTCAGGATCGCCACTAGCAGTGTTTCTCTAAAAGAGAATCTATCACAGGCCTCTTTGAAGACCTCTGACATTTGTCCACAGATTAGAGACCAAACTCGTTGGCATGGCACACAAAGCCTTGACCCCCAAACTATCAATACAACTCCATTTTCATCTTCCATCACTTTCCCCCAAATTATCCCACTCTTTAGATTTCATTTTCCCTGTGCCCTGAATGTCCTACTTCTAGCCAACTCCTATTTGTCCTTTAAGTCCTTTTCTAGTGGTTGGAAAAGACTTTCTTGGTTCTTAGAGGTAGCATCAGCCCCCTTTTTTGGCTCAGGTTCTATGGTAATTTGTTCATCCCTAATTGTTATAATCCTAGTATAGTGTGAGGCTGAAAGCACAGACTCTGGAACTAGTCCTGGATGTATAATACTGGGCATGTTACTTACCTGCTGTGTAGATCTGTGCCTCCATTTTCCCTGTTAAATGAGGATAATACATTCCCCACTTCACAGAACGGCTGCAGGGGTTAACTGTATATGTATAGTATATGTATACCTGAGTACAGTGCCAAGAGCACAGCAAGCCCACTATCCGTGTTGCTACTATTATCATTTCCTATTTATCATTAATTATCATCATTCATCTCCCACTCCTAGACTCCACGTTCCCTAAGGCCAGAGACCTCCTATCCCAGCCAAGCACCTGGCACATAGGAAGCCTTTGAAAAATCATTGACCAAATGAGCCCCTGGGCCAGCTCTGCCCAGTCCCGATGGACACACTTCAGCAGGGCTGACCCAGTCTTCGGGAACACATGGTGCGTACCTCCTGAACAGTCTGTGCAGGGTGAATTCGGAAGTTGATGATGGCCTCGGCCACAGGGGGGATGACGTTCTCCTGGAGAGAGAAACACAAACTTTGGCCTGAGCTGACCTCTAGTCCCCCACACCTGGCCCCTGCCCAGGAAAAGCCAACTGCCACCAGTAGAGGGAGAGGAAGCTGATTTGACTGAAAAACTCAAGGCTTAATATTTTTAGGCAGCCACTGTCTTCTCTGGGCTCTTGACATGCGCTTATGTTCAATGCTAGAGGTCTGTCTCTGCTTCAGGCCAGATCTTCATGTTTCTTGGTCGTGGAGGGGTCACAGAGAGCTGCTCAGAGCAAGACTGCTTTCTCTGGGACCGCCAGGACGCCTCTATTTTGGCCTGTACAATGCTGCTGGTGGTCTTCTGTGGCGCTCTTTCCCAGGGCATAGGACAGTTCTGCAGTGGTCAGTGTGAGTTCTTACTCAGGAGGGGCATCCGAGAGCCTCTGAGGCCCCATTAAGGCCCTGAGGGGGATGATCATTATAACTGATGGGGGTAGTGATTTTCCATATCCTACTGTGAAATCTGTTCTCTGATGAGGAAAAAACTCAGGACTAATTAGAAAAGAGGGTTAAGCTATGGAGGGAATTTCTCCTCAGAGCCCACGAGAGAGGAGATTCCCCAATTGTGTATCTTTCTTTGAACTGCTATGGTGCAAAAAAGCACCAGGCTAGGGCCAGGAGAACTGGGCTGATACAAACCGGCTGTGTGATTTTCGGATATGACAACCTCTTTGTGTCTCTATCTCTTAGCTGGCTCCTCCTCTGTTAGGAGGACCAAATGGAAAAACAGATATGAAAGTATTCTGGACAGATAAAAACACCATTCAAATGCAAGGACATAGTACACAGTACTATTATCTTGGTCAATTCTCTAGGCAGCTGGTGAAAACAGCTCAGGTCTGGCTGACATGCCAAACACACCAGCCAGTCACAGCAGAAATCAATTCTGAGGCACCATTCACTTATTCTCAACCTGGGCTGCACATTAGCAGAGCTCTGCAAAGCTGCACTGGGTGAATGATTCTCCCTGAATTTGTGCTGGTGGCACTGGTAGAAACTGGAACGGTCTAACTCCTTTCAAGATTTCAGAAAAGCCTCAGCCCCGATGAGCTAGTGTGGCTAGTTCAAACAGAAAAGCTCCTTAGCGGCTGGTCCAACAGAAAGTAGACCAATTTGCTGAAAAATAGTTCTCAGAAAAAAACTTTATCAAAGTATTGGTTCACCTGAGACTTATTTCTATAAAAGTAAACCTTAGGGGGTCCCTGGTGGTCCAGGGGTTAGGAGTCTGCGCTCTCACTGCCAAGGTCCAGGGTTCAATCCCTGCTCAGGGAACTAGGATCCCACAAGCCAAAAAAGTAAATCTCATATAGAATTTATATTTTTGAAGGCAACCCAAAATTTACCTTATTTTGGAGAATGACAATGTATGTATTTGAAGGCTGTATACATTACAAATGTTATAGATTTTTAAAATAGTAGGTGAATTTCTCTAATTCAACTCACGGAAAAGATATTAATCATTCATTAAATTTGTGAGGTGAATAAAGCTTTCAAAACATGAGGAAGAATAATAAAAAGTTGGTAAAGAGGTTGGGAATCTTTAGCCTACATGACCAAAATGCTGAATAATAATGATGATGAATATATTACATGTTAAATGAGGATGAAGTGAAGTGAAGTGAAGTCGCTCAGTCGTGTCCGACCCTTTGCAACCCCATGGACTGTAGCCTACCAGGCTCCTCAATCCATGGAATTTTCCAGGCAAGAGTACTGGAGTGGGTTGCCATTTCCTTCTCCAGGGGATCTTCCCGACCCAGGGATTGAACCCGGGTCTCCCGCATTGCAGGCAGATGCTTTACTGTCTGAGCCGCCAGGGAAGCCCTGTTAAATGAGTACAGGTCACAAAAATTAACTCCCAAATAATGTCTCTTCACATCAGTGTAATGGTTATATTTTTGAACGGGTACAGTCCCAAAGAACCTGAGGGAGGCCTCTGAAACACACATACAGGAAACTTGGCCAGCAACTTCATGGAGTTTGCAGATGTCAGTTAGAACCCTTGCTCCTGAGGTTTACCCATCTGATGACAGAGGACAGTTCAGCACTGAGCCTTCCTAATGTCCAAACTGTAGCCAGAGAAGGAAGGAGAAGCCAAGAAGATAAAGCCAAGGGATGGAGGGGTGTGTGGGAGGAGTCAGGCGGTGTTACCTTGATCCCGGCATTGAACATGGTGAGCGCCGTGGTGGTCCTGACCATCGGATTGGTTATGTAATTCCTCTCCATCAACCTAAGGCAAAAAGACTAAGGTCAGACACTGTCCACGGGAAAGAGAGGGTTGTAGGATACCCCCTTTCCTGAACCTTGGAGATCTTTAAGACTAGGAGGGATGTCCTGGGTACCAGTTAGATGTAGTGTCTTGTGGCTGAGGGATGGTTAGTCAGGCCCGGTTAAGCCAAAGAGAGGAGATGGGGAAGTGGGTAGGTTTGGGGTGGGGATGTGAAGAACGGAAAGATAAAACTTTACCTGCTTACAAGGGGCCGAAATAGCCACAGGTTGTTCAAGACTATATTGGTAGGGAAGGGAAACTGAAAGGGAAAGCAACAGGTCAGAGGGTTTCAGAGGGGTCAACATAACAGGCTCACTGTTCTGGGACCTGGGCCTGTCCTTGTATTAGACCCACCTCGAGGGCCCGAGGCAGTAGCCTCAAGGGTGAGTAGCAGCCACATGCCTCAGAGTGGCTGGTGTTGGGGCTCAGGTTCTCAGCCTGAGCACCAACAGCTCCAGTGAACAAGCTGTGTTTTGGCTCAGCCAGCAGCTGGAAATAGGGGAGAATGGGCAGAGCACTGGTCATCAGTAGGGCCCCTTTACTACTCTGAAGGCAGCTTCTCCACCACCCTTTCTTCCCCTTCCACAGCTGACCAGAGTCTGTGAGACTCCTCACACCTCATTTGCCAGTTGCTCCAGTGCCATCCTCAATGGCCCACTTCCAAACATGTTTGGCATTGGTGTCTGCTCCAGTCTGGAAGAGAAATGGAGCTCTCAAGACTCACCCAACTCAGCAGTCCAAGGAGAAGATGGGAGACAGGACATTTCCCCAGGCCTGGTCAGGAGTTCTCCTGCTTGCCTCCCCGTCACCTCCACCATTCCACATCTCCAAGCACAAGTGGGGCCACTTCTACTGCACTCACAGGAGCTATCCCCGAATACCAAGTCCGAGAGAGGGCACCCCAGTCTCATCGTACCTACCACACTGTAGCAAAACTGTCAGCCTCTCCCACTAGCTGTTGAGTTCCTGGAGGAAAGGGACTGTCCGTTTCTTCTACCACCACGTGCCCATTACTGGACACAGTCTCAAACATGGTAGATAGTTAAATATTTAGCTGAAAGAATATAGCTTTTTTTCCTACTCTGCAAGAAAACCAGCTAGAGGTAAGCTCTGCTATTACAGACACTGCTGTCCTCATCCACAGACACAGCCTTTGCTTATCCTGAAGTCATCTTGCTGGGGCAAGGAGAGAATTTATACAGTTCTTTTCCAGCTTCTGATCTATAATTTCAGGCCTGGACTTTGGACTCTTCCAGCTACCTAACCTAGCTTTTGTCTGCTGGCCCTTGCTTGCCATATGGATAGGTCCTTTTCTGACCTATAACCCCTGCCAGGGTACTGCTAGCTCTCTCCTCCCTGTAACCTCCATCATGGCTTCTCAGCCCACCATCAGGACAGGAAGCTTAGCCTCCTCAACTCAAAGTGGGGAAGTGCCAGGTCTTCTCGCCGGAGTCTGGTGGGGGTAGCAAGGCCAGGAATTGCTTACCGGCTGACCGCGGCTGCGAGAATGCCTATGCTTGTTTCCTTTGGAGGAGCTGAAGAGTGGCCTGGAGTCATGTTGACTTGCAGCATGAGGTTAATCGCACCCTTCTCGGAAACTGACACCCTGTAAGAGAGGACCAGAGAAGGCCCTCCTGACTTCCTCCCACCCTGAATGACCCCCAGGCCCATCTGTGCAGGGGTCTGGTAAGCCAAGAGGTCTGTTTCATGCTGCTTAAAGATTTTTACTTTAGAAGAGATAGGGAAAGGAAAGCTCAGACTTGGTCAAAGCTCGGGGTGATGAAGCAAGTGCGTGCCTGTGTATATGGCTCAGTCGTGTCCGATGCTTTGTGACCGCATCGACTGCAGCTCACTAGGCTCCTCTGTCTATGGGATTTTCCAGGCAAGAATCTGGGAGCAGGTTGATTAAAGCAAGAGGAGTAGGCTTATCGATAACCAGACTGAGGTCAGCTCCCATGTGAGAACCTCTGCTGAGGTGGGCAAGAGGAGTAGGCTTATCGATAACCAGACTGAGGTCAGCTCCCATGTGAGAACCTCTGCTGAGGTGGGGCTGGGGTGCTATACTCACATGGCAAAGGGCTTCTTGAGGTTGGGAAGGAAACCATCCAAGATGAAGCTCCCTTCATCCACCACGAAGGCTAGCTGGACGCCCCTTGCCTGTAGCAGGGCTGAGATCTTCTGAGCCCCGTTTATCCCTGATACCTGCAGATATTAAACCCAGAGCCACAGTTCTCCTCAGTCAGATCTCCAGAGATAGCTCACAGAGACCCATTCAGCATAGCTGGGTGCTCCAGAGCCTCCCCATCCAGGCTCTTTCATGAGGGACAGGGCCCTCAACAATCCTGCCTCAAAGAATCTGGAATGTCAGAGCTGGAAGGGCCCAACCCCCTCATTTCCCAAACTAAGAAACCAGGGCCCAGAGTGTAAAGTGATTTGCCCAGGGTGAAAGTAAGTGGCATCACTAGAAATAAAACACATTCATTGATCTGCCTGTTATCTCTCTTCCCGTTACACTGGTGTTTCTCAAGGTGTAGTTGATGGACTATGTGCCTGCTGCAGGTGTTACCAGGGAGTTTGTTAAACATTCAGATCTGTGCATAACACTGAGTGAAAGAAACCAATCTGAAAAGGCTACATTCTGTATAGTTCCAACTATATAACATTCTAGACAAGACGAAATTATGGAGATAGTCAAAAGATCAGCGGTTGCCAGGGTTTGGGGAAGGAGAGAGGGATGAACGGGCAGAACACAGAGCTTTCTTAAGGCAGTGAAAATACTCTGTGTGATACCATAATGACACACCATTATAATGTACAACAGCAAAAGTGAACCCTAATGTAAACAATAGCTTTGGTTGACTATGATGTGTCCGGGTAGGCTCATCAGTTGTCACAAATGGATGATTCTGGTGGGGGACGTTGATATTGGGTAAGGCTGTGCACAGGTGTGGGTTGGAGAAGAAAGGAAATTTCTGTATCTTCTAATTTTTGCCGTGAACCTAAAACTGCTCTTAAAAAGAAATTAAAAAAACATCGGACCTGTGGCACAGAGCCCAGGCATCTACATTTTGGTCAAAGTCCTTAGATATTTCTGGCGTCATATGCACAGTGTCTGTGCACTCAGTTGTGTCCAGCTCTTTGCAACTCCCTGGACTGTGACCCACCAGGCTCCTCTGCCCATGGAATTTTCCAGCCAAGAAGACATATTCACAGAGAAGCTGGCAAACTGTGCAGCCAGGGAGCAAACCGGACCACAGTGAAGCATACTCCCTCCCCCAGGAGGGGACCCAGAGATAGGCTTAGGATGAAGGCATTCTACCTCCTCATCATGGCCCAGAGCAATGAAGAAAGATCTTCGGGGGATGTAGCTTCTGATCAGCAGAAGCTCCAAGGCCTGCAGGATTGCCTGGGGGACAGAAGGACAATGGGAGAAGAGAAAGGCTTATTATTTAAGTGGTGGTACCACGGCATCAGGCTAGCAACAGGGCTAGGATGTGATGGATTCCGTTCAGAGAGAACATATTAAAATGGCCCCAGGGGTTGGGATGGAGGATAACAGTGGGTGTATGCATGGTCAGTCACTCAGTTGTGTCTGGCTCTTTGTGACCACATGGACTGTAGCCTGCCAGGCTCCTCTGTCAGTGGGATTTTCCCAGCAAGAATACTGAAGTGGGTTGCCATTTCCTCTTTCAGGGGATCTTCCCCACCCAGGGATCGAACCCACAACTCCTGCGTCTCCTGCACCGATAGGTGGGTTCTTTATCACTGAGCCACCTGGGAATCCCTGTAGGGAGACAGAGCTCACATAAAACCATCCCCACCTGGAGAAAAGCATAAATTTATCAGCGTCAGACCTGAAAGGGTACCTGGGATCATTTACTCTGAGCTGTATTTCACAGTTGAGAAATCAGGACCCAGAGAAGTGACCAACTGATGACTGGAACTCAGATCTCCTGCCACCAAGGTTTCCTCTACCAGAACCTCCCACCTCCCAGGGGTCAGCAGAGCACTCCCACCCTGGATTGATCTTTAGGACTCTAAGGCAGAGGGAACATAGTATTTCAGACCATAAGAGAGTTCTTGTTGTCCAGTGTGCCTCGACCATAGATGAAGCCATCACGCTCCAACCCAGAGAAGGGGGGCACATCCCAGCCTTTGTCCGGGGCAGGCACCACGTCAATGTGAGCGAGGAGCATGTAGGGCTGCATGCTGGGGTCTGAGCCTTTGATAGTGAACAGGTGGCTGTAATTTCCTATGACCTCATGCCGGATAAAGCTGGTATGGAACACAGTAGGAAAGACTAGAAGCAAAGAGATGCAAAGCAATGAGAGAAAGCCAGATTCAACAGTTGCCTTTGCTTTTCCTACTAACTGATTCTCCCTGCCTTTTTCCTCCCCTTTAAAACAGGCACCCTCCTTTAGGAAGCCCTCTGGGACAAAGCTAGTCTGATTCCTGATTCGCCCAGACAATCTCTGAAATATCTCTTCCTCATATTATAATGTGCTATTACTGTGTAATAACACGCATATCAAGACATGCATCATTTATGACAGATAAGAGCTCAAGATCTGGACTGACCTGACCTCTAATGCTGTCACAAATACAAGTTACAGAGTGATGCAGACTAGGATTACATTAAATTTTAAATGTAATAAGCCCCAGTATCCAAATTATTTGGAACCAAACATGACCCTTATCTATGTATATTAAAAAATCAGAGATATTTTTCCTTTGCAAAATATGTTTGTGTTATATGGAGCTAAAAGATGATCCTGTCGAGCACATGGCCATACTTCCGTGTTCAAGTGTTCTCAGGGTCAACTATGCTAGTTACAGATAGGTAATAACACAGGTGGCTTTAGATACATGGGAGAAAGAACTTTGATCTCCCTTTGTGCTGTGCTGGAAGAATCCATACATGCCTCTGTGGATAACTGAAAACAAGCAAGCAGGCAAACAAACAAAAAACTGAAGAAGAATATATTATTTTTCTTGTCAGCCTGCTTATCTAATCTACTATTACTGAACTTTTCTTTCCCAATTTTATTTCCTATTTAGTGAAGACTTTCAGCCTGGCCACTGGGGATTGATCCCAGATTCCCACCCCACCCCCACTGCCCATCCCAGAGTGTTTGAGAAGGGACTGCTTGCTGTGCTGTGCCAGCCTCTCCCACTCCTGATGACTTGAGAGGGGGCTGTTTTTTTATTTGATTTGGTAAAGTGGTCTCACTACTCTGCATGAGCTTTTTCTATGGGGAGAGGGAGCTCCAAGTCTCCTTTTCCCCCTTGACCCATCCTTCTTTAGCTCAGTGGGGTGAGAAGAGAGCAATCATGCGATAGTTTAAAGTTTTTGACTGCCTAGCAGCTCAGTGTTAGTAATGAATCTGAAGCAGGGCCTGGGTAGGTGGAGTGTGCCTGTGTATGGGCTATAGGTGTGTGTATGGAGGTAGGGAGGGGAGGAGACCGTGGTGCAGTTCTGGAAACTTGCAGATGAAGAAGGAATTCCCAGTCCTATCTTTTTATGTTATTGACTGACATTAAAGGGCAAAAATTGACAGCCAACCCAATGGCTATGTGCCTTGGTTCTTCAAAGGGTAAATCTAGTCTCTGTGTCTGCTCTAACTCCTGAACTCTCCATTCTATCCCTCCCCCTTGTATACAAACATGTCCAAAGAGACCCAGGCACATTAGGTTGCCCTTTGGTCAATCACAAGATAAACTTCTTTATCACCTTGTAAAAGCACTGTGTCTCCAGTGCTACCTCTCCTAACCCTTTCCCACGGTTTGTGGCTGACCTTTACGAATATATTCTCCAAACTCAGCCAGGGCTGTTGTGTTGAGCTCCTTGGGGCTGAAAGACACTGTTGGAATCTGGATGGCACCTGTTGGAGTCAGAGATGGAAGATGATAACAACCACTGATTTTTCCACAGCCCTGTGTACATAAAAAGTTCTCTTGCACTCATTATCTTATTGTGGAGGGCAAAACAATCATTCTAGGTAGGCATTGTTGTTTTCCCTAATTCAAAGGTGAGGAAACAAGCTTAGAAGCATCAGGTGAGCTGCTCGAGATTGTCCAGAAACAAGCAGTAGAACTGGGATTTAAACTCAAGTCCTTTGTTTAGGCTAATATGGTTCTTAAAGGAAGATAAAGTCCAAAACGGGATGGGGTGGGGGAGGTCAGACAGGAGTAAATTCTGTACCCTGATCCTAAGTGGGAAGCTGCTATAAATTGCTGCTAAGGCCTCACTCTGCCTCTGAAACCACCAACCCTTTGATGAATCCAATGAGCCCACTGTCCTGGGTCCCTTTGCGAACAAAGCTTTGTATCTTTTTGTGTACAGTGAATGTGTGAAAGTTCCTCAGTCGTGTCTGACTTCTGTGATCCCATGGACTATACAGTCCATGGAATTCTCCAGTCCAGAATACTGGAGTGGGTAGTCTTCCCCTTCTCCAGGGGATCTTCCCAACCCAGGGATGGAACCCAGGTCTCTTGCATTGCAGGCAGATTCTTAACCATCTGAGCCACAAGGGAAGTACTCTTTGTGTACAGAGAGTAGGCTTATTCCTCATAGACTGGTTAATCCAGAGTGTCACTGACCTCAGCCCAGGTCAGCTTTGGGGGTACATGATGCCTGGGAAGGGGGGAATTTAGAAGCTCCCAAACAAGCTCCTTTGTCATAAACAATCTAATCCATTCTACCCAGAAGTCCAGTTCTTGAGTTGCCACTAGGTTCATTCCTTGGTGAAGGTTTTATATTCTTAAAGAGTTCCACTGTCAAATGCAAACAGTAGGGGGTGGGGGTGGTGTCATGAGATAATTTGATTAGATGGCTATCCAAAAAATAGTGGGAACAAAAGCACCCAGAGCAGTTTGATATCAAGGGAGGCCTTTGACTTCTGTACTCAGTTTTGTGAAGAATCAGCCCTGCATCATAGCCTACAAATAGGTGGGGATGCCAGGGTTCAAAATGATTAAATGAACTGCCTATGTGAGATTGAGAGGCAGACTCAAGATCTGAATTCAGATGTTTTGCCCTCGGCCCCCAATGCGAGAGACCTGAGTTCGATCCCTGGGTGGGGAAGATCCCCTGGAGGACATGGCAACTCCATTCCAGTATTCCTGACTGGAGAATCCCCTGGACGGAGGAGCCTGGTGGGCTATATATATAGTCCATGGGGTCACAGAGACACGACTAAGTGACTTCAATATTCCATATATTCAGGGTTCTAAGTCATGGTGCTATGAGGTCTGTATTTTAGTTTCTTATCTAGCTTTTGCTTTCTGGTGTGCAAAGAGACTCTGGTGAATGGCTGCCCAATGCCTTTCAGAGAACTCTTTACACTAGGATGCTTTGGGAAAGCCCTGCTCTACCTCCCAGGCCTATCACTCCAGCACAAAAACAGTTTGTATTTAACAACAAGGGCTAGCTTTTGGATTTGCCTGCAGGTTTATTTAGGATTTCCCTGGTGGCTCAGATGGCAAAGCGTCTGTCTACAATGTGAGAGACCTGGGTTCGATCCCTGGGTTGGGAAGATTCTCTGGAGAAGGAAATGGCAACCCACTCTATTACTCTTACCTTGAAAATCCCATGGACGGAGGAGCTTGGTGCAGGCTACTATCCATGGGGTCGCAAAGAGTCAGGCATGACTGAGCGACTTCACTTTTTTTTTTTTTAGGCAGTTTCTTTTAATTCATTACTTAATGGAAGGGAAAAGACTGAAGATAAGCCCAACAGTGAGGAAGGATCTCATTGTTTTCATTGTTGTTTATTCCCTAAGTCGTATCCTGACTCTTTTGCCACCCCATGGACTGACGCCTGCAGCCTATCAGGCTCCTCTGTCCATGGGTCCATGCGATTTCCCAGGCAAGAATACTAGAGTGGGTTGTTATTTCCTTCTCTAAGGGATCTTCCCGACCTAGGGACTGAACCCGTGTCTTTCGCATCCTTTCACTATTGAGCCACCAACTCTTTTCTCCTGGATAATGCAGACTGAGACGGTAAGTACGTTTTTAGTTGGTTTGAGGTCTAGGGGAAAGATGTCCTTTAATTGGTAGAGGAAATTAGGAACATCTCACACCCCAGCAACAGCCCCATACTTCTTTATGGAGCCATCTAGAACCCGCAGGATCCTACAGGCAATAGAGGCTGTCACCCACTGCTTACTCCAAGACGTAGGGTCCTGGGGAAGATGGTTCAGCCAACATAAACTTCAGTTTCCTCATCTGTACATAAAGTTCAGATCGTTTAGTCTTAAGAAACTTAATAAGTGAAGACTGCCAAAGGTTAAAGACTATAATGCTCCAGGCAAGCGGAGGTTGGCGTGGGGGTGGGCTGGGGTGGATGACAGCCTGGTCAACCTGGGCGAAGTTGAAGCTTCCAGGGTAGGCAAGGAACGCCCTGGAGTCCCCAGAAGGCAGGTCTAGGAGCAAAGTGCGGTCTCCAGGGGCCGGAAATGGGGCTGGGGCTTGGTGGTGGGGTGTTGGGGAGCTCAAGCTCGAGGGGCGGACCTCTGCGGGGGCGGGGGGGGGGGAGAGGGAGTCACGGGTTGGCCCGAGGAGACGGGGACCTTTATCTGAGCATAAGCGGTGAAGGGGACCAGGGTTCACCTTTCAGCGCTTCCTTCATGGCGATGCGCTGCTCTTGGCTGAACTGAAAAGGGATTCGCGGCTCCCTTTGACTCTCCGTGCCCCGCAGGCCCTTCGATCTGGAGACGGCGGCGATACCTAGGAGCAGCGCAGACAGCGAGGCCAGCAGGCAGACGGACGGCCGAGCCATGCTCCTCTCACGTCCTCGCTGCCAGTCGGCGGCTGGAGTTTGGACCTAAACACGCAGACGGAGTTCTTCCCCCTGTCACGGCTCCAATTCCCGCAACTGCCTTAGCCCCGCCCCATTCCCAGAGCTGGCCAATCGCCGCTCTCCTGGAGACGCGGGCCCACCAATCCATGGGCGGCCTCGCTCCAGGCCCGCAAGGCCTTTCGGGGGTTGTGGCCTCCCGCTGGGTAACGGGTCGCTGTGGAGCTGAGGTGTAGTGGGGCACCAGGCTAGTTAACCAGCAGGTCTTGCGTGCGTCTGACCCTCTGCTTTGAGATGCTAGTCAATCCCTTTCTTCGTGACAACAAATCAGATAAAAGGGGGAAGAGGCAAGCAAATGAACCAAGCTTATCACCTTGATCTTGTCGCTTCCTCTGAAGCTTAGGGTTTGACCATTCTCCTAGGTTCCTTGAGGGAGCTCTCCAACCCTCGGCTCGGTTTCATTTGAATCAGGACAATATTGTTCTGTCCATGGACATTGTTCTAAAGTATTTTGGATCAGAGGAATTGCTTCTGCTTAGGAATTCGCTGGAAGTGTTTTTGATATCAATGTTAAATTGCATTTTTGCAATTCTAGGCAAATGCATTAGGACGGAAGGATTTTTAGAAAGACTATGTGTTATTGGACTTCCCTGGTGGCTCAGGCGGTAAAACGTCTAGCCTACAGTGCGGGAGACCCGGGTTCTGTCCCTGGGTCAGGAAGATCCTCCAACCCACTCCAGAACTCTTGCCTGGAAAATCCCATGGACAGAGGAGCCTGAGCGACTAAACTTTCACTTTCATATATCACTAACTTCAGTGTGTCCAACAAACTGAAATGTGATAGCTTTTAGAGTAGAGGGTCATTCTGAAGAAAAAAAAAAAAAATCTCGTAAAATACAGACACTTAAAATTAGATTTCCTGGGACCAAAAAAACTTTTCCTTTCAAATCCATTGATGCAATAATATGGTACCACGGTCACATTTTACACTTCTCTAAAAAAACTCATAAGTGCTCTACGGTCAGTAACTAGTCATGACCAAACTTGCAAATTCACACTCCTGGTGTTTGTAAAAGCTCAGAAAGGAAGTGTTTTGCTCCAACTCTTTCACTTATCCTACTTGAAAGGGCAAAATTAAAAAAAACCCTGCAATCATGTACTTGTTTTTCAATAGAATTTCAAAACAATATTATGAAAACTTCACATATGTAGAAAGATGTAAAGAATAATAAAACAAACATATCTGTATTCACTACGCAGCTTAACCCCTAGAATATTAAAGATGGAATTTACCTGGGGTCCACCTTAGCCCCCTCTGGCCGCCTGCCTGGCGCTGGGGGAGGGAGCAGTCTCCTTCAGCTGCTTCTTCTGCCACTTCTGGCTGTGGGTGGACTGCAGGGACCCTGGGTTTCTGAATGGCTGTCCAAGGGGCTGGGGTGCCCTTTGACGGTGTGGAAGCTCACTCCCCAAGGGGCAAATCTTGGCTAATGGGAAGAGGGAGACTAGATGGAAAGTCGTCAAGTTCCCTCCTTCCTCTTTCCTCAGCTGTCCCGGGGGTGTGGTCACATCTGCTGTGGGGCCAACTGGGTGACTCCTGGTGAACCAGGGCCCACTGTCCACCCACACTCACTACCCTTTGGGATTGTGTCTCTCCTGTGAAATATTTGCCCCCAGCTCTGATTTCAGGGAACCAATCATGCATGACAGAACAAGATGCCCAGATCTTAGAGGCTTAAACAACTTCGTGTCTCATGATCCGTGGGTCAGTCATTTGGGCTGGGCTCAGCTGGGGGCAGTTCTGCCAGTCTGGCCTGAGATCACACTGTGATCATGGTCAGCTGGCAGCAGGCTTGAGGCTGGATGGTCTAACATGGCCACACTCAAGTTTGGCAGTAGGGCAGGGCCCTGGCTGGTGGGCTGGGGAGACTCAGCTGCTCTAGGAGGCCCCTCTTCACCCCTTCCCTGTCTTGCCTGCTGCTGGGAGTGGGCTCAAGGGGAACCGTAGTCCTCCTGTATCCCTGCTGGGATGGGGCCAGGGAATGCATTCTGCCTCCTGCCCCGAACTTGCCCTTTGTGCTATGGGCAGCCAATGACGCTGGCCCCCTGTCCACACCCCTGGTAGGGCGTGTGGTCCTGTTTGTAGGGTCCCCCGCCCCTCCATTCTTAAGGTGCAAGCACATCAAGACCCAAGTCTGTGCTGCTCTGAAGAGGATGACAAACCACAAGTGAGGAAGTTCCAGCTTCTTCTGAACACCACTGCCCAGATCAGTACAGACCCTAGATGTGTGGCTTTCTGGCTACCTTGGCCCACTGCTCCCAGCTCTGTACTCCCTCCCTCCAGGTTCCTGCAAGGTTGACCTGGGGAGAGGGGAGGCTCTCTCCCCAGCCTCCCCAGCCTCCCCAGCTCCAGCTCTCTGTGGTCTGTAAAGAGGACCTTCACCACGTGCTATACTCATGCCACATACTTGTGTTGCCATTTCTCACCAAAAAGAACTAGAAGCATCACTACAAACAAAGCTTGTGGAGGTGATGGAATTCCAGTTGAGCTATTTCAAACCCTAAAAGATGATGCTGTGAAAGTGTTGCACTCAATATGCCAGCAAATTTGGAAAACACAGCAGTGGCCACAGGACTGAAAAAGGTCAGTTTTCACTCCAATCCCTAAGAAAGGCAATGCCAAAGAATGCTCAAACTACCACACAATTGCACTCATCTCACACGCTAGCAAAGTAATGCTCAAAATTCTCCAAGCCAGGCTTCAACAATACATGAACCGTGAACTTTCAGATGTTCAAGCTGGTTTTAGAGAAGGCAGAGGAACCAGAGATCAAAATGCCAATACTGCTGGATCATCAAAAAAGCCAGAGAGTTCCAGAAAAACATCTATTTCTGCTTTATTGACTATGCCAAAGCCTTTGACTGTGTGGATCACAGTAAACTGTGGAAAATTCTGAAAGAGATGGGAATCTCAGACCACCAGACCCGCCTCTTGAGAAACCTGTGTGCAGGTCAGGAAGCAACAGCTAGAACTGGACATAGAACAACAGACTGGTTCCAAATAGGAAAAGGAGTACGTCAAGATTGTATATTGTCACCCTGTTTATTTAACTTCTATGCAGAGTACATCATGAGAAACGCTGGGCTGGAGGAAGCACAAGCTGGAATCAAGATTGCCGGGAGAAATATCAATAACCACAGATATGCAGATGACACCACCTTTTTGGCAGAAAGTGAAGAACTAAAGAGCCTCTTGATGAAAGTGAAAGAGGAGAGTGAAAAAGCTGGCTTAAAGCTCAACATTCAGAAAACAAAGATCATGGCATCCGGTAACATCACTTCATGGCAAATAGATGGGGAAACAGTAGAAACAGTGGCAGACTTAATTTTTTCAGGCTCCAAAATCACTGAAGATGGTGACCACAGTCATGAAATCAAAAGATGCTTGTTCCTTGGAAAAAGAGCTACGACCAACCTAGATAGCATATTAAAAAGCAGAGAAATTAATTTGCCAACAAAGGTCCATCTAGTCAAAGCTATGTTTTTTTTCAGTAGTCATGTATAGATGTGAGAGTTGGACTATAAAGAAATCTGAGCACTGAAGAAGTGATGCTTTTGAACTGTGGAGAAGATTCTTGAGAGTCCCTAGGACTGCAAGGAGACCCAACCAGTCAATCCTAAAGGAAATCAGTCTAGAATATTCATTGGAAGGACTCATGCTGAAGCTCCAATACTTTGGCCATCCTATGTGAAGACATGACTCATTTGAAAAGACCCTGATGCTGGGAAAGATTGAAGGCAGGAGGAGAAGGGGACAACAGAGGATGAGATGGTTGGATGGCATCACTAACTCAATGGACATGAGTTTGGGTAAACTCTGGGAGTTGGTGATGGACAGGGAGGCCTGGCGTGCTGCAGTCCATGGGGTTGCAAAGAGTTGGACACGACTGAGTGACTGAACTGAACTGTACTGAAGTTGCTTGTTGGCCAGCCCTGAAGTCAGGCAGTGGGTTGGGACAGGGGTACAGCAGGGCTGTCGGTACACCTGTGCCCCAATCTGGGTCATAGTGCCAGCGGTTCCCCTGTCACGCCATGTTAGCATCTGTCCTTTCACCCTGGGGCCATTATCGCCTCCCCTGTCATCCCTCAAGCAAAGCTACTCTGGAAGTTCAAGGTCCTAATGGATGTGTCCATTTTTTGCACCATAAATTAGGTGAGATTTCTGAATGTGAAAAAAAAATAGAGTTGAAATGAGTTTTTAAAAGTGGACATTGACAGAATTTTTATTAAAAGTAGTTTAATTCTTACCAAACTCAATTTTTTTTTTTTTTGACCAAGCTGCTGGGCTTGTGGAATCTCAGGTCCCCAACCGAGGATTGAACCCTGGGCCATGGCAGTGAAAGCCTGGAATCCTAACCACCAGGCCATCAGGGAACTCCCCCCAAACTTAAAAACTTTAATTGTCAACTTAATATACATTTATGCTCCTGTGAACTATTTGGAAAACACAGGAAAGAGAAAGAAAAAAAATCAGGTGCCATCCCAATATCCAAAGATATTCACTCATAATATTTTGATGTTGCCCAATTTTTTCCTACGCTCACAAATATTCACACATGAAGTATGTATCTGTTTTAAAATGAAACAGATGCATACTATACACAGAGTTCTATAGTCTGCATCTTTCTTTTGGCATTATCATGAGTATTGCCCTGTCCTTAAATATTCTTTAAATTCTCTTATCATATAATATTTAAAAGTTAATGAGTATATGCAATGAGTATGTAAAGCAAGTAATAATGCAAACAACTATGACCTCCCTCCAATGATCAATAACACTGAAGATGTGTGTGTGACCCATTGCTTCTATCCCTCAATTTCTGCCCAAGTAACCACTATCTGAAATCCTGTGTGTCTATGTGTGTGCTTTAAATAGTTCTCCCACATATGTGTGAGCCCTGACATATATGTATATGTGTGAGAGGAGAGTTTGGTTTTGCTTGCTTTCATAAAAATGATAGCATGCAATCCATAGTCCTATGAAAAGTTTTTTCACTCAAAATTTTGTTTGTGGTATTTATTTATAATGTTATATCTAGCTGTGGTCTATTGAATTCCACTATGCATGATATTGCATGCTGGGAATATATAAACATCTATTGTACTTGTCTCTTGGGCTACAAGTGAAAGAGATTCTCTGGTGTATATCCCAGAGTGGAAATGCTGGGTTGTACTGTATGAGACTTGAAATTCTGAATCATTTCCCAAGGCTACTGAATCAGTTTATTCCCATCACTGGGCTGCACATAGCATGTAACTTCCTGTTGCTTCACTTTCTTGCCAGCACTAGACACTTCAGATGAATAATTTGGCTTATTTTGTGGCTGGAAAATGATATCTCATTGTGTTGTTAATTTGTACTTCCCAGTTTATTAAGGAGTTTAAGTATCTGTTCATATGTTTATTTGCTATTTGTGTTTTCCCAACAAAATAGCCGTTTACTTCTTTTGCCCTTTTTTTTTTTTTGAGTTGTTTTCCTTCTTGTTGACTCTCCAGAGTACCTAACTATTGTGGATAGTAATATTCTGTTGGTTATATTTATGTTGCAAATATTTATGTCCATTTGTGTCTTATATTTTCACTTTATGTTATTTCGATGAACTGAAGTCTAATTTTAATGTAGGTGAATTTATCAATCTTTTGTTTTCTTGTTTAATGTCATTTCCTATTTAAGGTTATAAATATATTTTGATATGCTATCTTTTTAAACTTTTGCCTTTTACATCAAAGATCTTAATCCATCTGGAACTGCTTTTCTATAAATGATGTGAGGTCAGGTCCAATTTTATTTTTCTCCAACTAGAGAGCAGTTTTCCCAGGACTATTCATTAAATAGTCTATCCTTTCCTCAGTGATCTACAAGGGCAGCTTTCCTATTTACTAAATTTTCAGTTGAATGAGCCCATTACTGGGTTTTCTATATTGTTCCATTGGCTTTGTTTATTCCTATGCTAATATGACTTTCTTAATTACTATAACTTTAAAATATGTCTCAGCATCTGGTGGAGCATGTTTCTCCTTTAGCCTTTTAATGTAATGAATTATATTAATAAGTTAAAAAAATGTAAACCACCCTGACATTCCTAGGATAAACTCAACTTGGATAAACCCATTGCTGGGTCTTCTTTTTAGGGTTTTTGCAATTCTGTTTTTAAGTGTGATTGGTCTGTAATTTTTCTTTTTTGGATTTGGTATCAAGTGTATAGTAGAAATCTAGTTAGAGGATGTTGTAGTGATTTCTAGCTGCCCCTATATTCGTTTCTCCTTTCTAAGTAATAAGAACCCCAAAGAACTCAACACATTGACACCCAGATAAAAAACCAAATTTCTCAGACCCACCCTGGTAGCTAGGTTTGCCATGTGACTAAAGGGAAATCTGAGCTTGACTTTCCTCCACTTGTTTTATTTGTTTTTTGCATTTTCTGGAAGAGTGTATATAAAGTCAAATCAAATATCTAAGATATTTTTCTCATAATTCTAAAAAATAGAACAATTTGGACCTGATGTTTTCTCTGTGGGAAGATTTTAAACTGATGATTTCACTTAATAGTTACAGGACTTTTCAGGTTTCTACTGTTTTCTTGATTCCATTTTTGGTACATTATATTTACTAGCAAGTTATTCATTTCATTTAAGTTTTCAACTTTATATTAGCTAAGCGTTTAAACTCTGGAGCCAGATTGTCTGAGCTAAATTCCTAGGCCTTCCGCATTCATTGAGTTGTGCTCAATGATCTTGGGAAATTCACTTAACTTTTCTGAGCCTCAGTTTCCTCATCTGTAAAATGGAGATACTAACAGTATGTACCTCTTAGAGTTGTTGGGAAGATTAAATTAGTTTCTGTACATGAGGGACTTAGAAGACCACATGGCGTATAGTAATCGTTGAATGGATGTTAGCAGTTCTTACTGTCTCCTTTCTTTTGTTTTCTTTACGTTTGTTTGTTTTCCAACTACCATAGTTGCATATTTGGTTCATTAATTTTTGTCTTTTTCCTCTTTTGATAAAAGCATTTAGAGCTGTAAATTTGCTTTGATGCACTCTTCCCTGTGCACCATGGGTTTTGATATGTAGCTTTTTCATTATTGTTTAGGTCTAAGTGTTGTAAAGTTTCCATATAATTTCTTCTTTGACTATGAGTTTTTCAGAAGTGTTTCTAAAATTTTTAAAAATGCATACTGTTTTATTCCCTTTTTGTAACTGATTTTTAACTACAGTGCAGGGTCACAAAATGTGGAATGATACCTATGTTTAAAATTTGTTGAGAACTGCTGTGGGGCCTAGTATATGAACAATTTTTGTAAATATTTCATATGTACTTAAGAAGTGTACATTTTAGTTGCATGCAGAATTCTATGTATGTTCACTAAATCAAGATTGTTTATTTTATTGCTTAACTCTTTCATACCTAACTTTTAAAAAATCTGTATGAGTTACCAAAAGTATATTGAATTCTTCCATTATGTTGCTGGATTTGCCATTTTTCCCAGTTTTTAAAATATCAATTTTGCTCTATTTATTTTAAGACTTTTATTGGGTACATTCAAATTTAGAACTGTTGAAAATTTTATCATAACATAGTAGTCTTCTTTATGCTTCATGGCCTCCTTGTCTTAAAGCCAATTTTTTACAATTAATATAGCTATCTCATTCTTTTGGTTAATATTTGTCTTGTATATGTTTTCTTCCATTTTTGTGTCCCTATGTTTTACAGGGTCTCTGAATTTAATTTTAAACTAATCAGACAATTTCTTTTACTAGTGAGATTAGTTATATTTTTTGTGATTTGGGCTTATTTCTATCTTCTTTTTATTAGCACTACATTTTCTATGCTTCTTTCCCCCCATGTACTGGCTTTTTAAACAGCTTATTAAATTTTCATCACGTGGGGTTTTTTTATTATCCTATTCTCCTCTGCCTCACTGGTTTGGAAATTATATTCTTTGCTATCTTATGATTTACTATTGAAATTTTATATTCATACTTAATAAATTTGAATTTAATACTGTAACTCTTTTCCTCTGAAAACTAAGAAGACATTTGAACACTTTAACTCTGGCTGCCTTCTCTTTATACACTCTTGTAGTTCATTATTTTAATTTTTAAATTTATTTTAAAAAATAACATAGTTATTGTTATTATTATTATATAGACATTTCTTTATATTTACCAATATGTTTACCAGTTTCCTTGTTTAATCTTTCTTCTTGAATCTCAAACCTTACTTCTGGAATAATTTTTATTCTTCCCAATATTCATCCTTTTGAAGCTACTTTATAAAGTCGTGACAGTCAACTCTCTCAATTGTTGTCTATTTGAAAATATCTTTATTTTATACTCATTCTTGCAAGATAATTTTCTTGAGTATACAATTTTAAGTTGATGGTTGTTTTAGCACTTTGAAGACATTAATTTACTGTTTTCTGGCTTCCATGTTTTTCTGTTGAGAAGTTGGCTGATAATGTAATTATTGATGTTTTGTAGTGAACTGTTTTCTCTCTGGCTCCTTTTAAGGACTTCTCTTTGTTTTTAGTGTTCTTGAGTTTCATTACAAGGTGTCTAGATGTCAAATTTCTTTTTTTTTAAAGTGTACAGTTCAATATGTTCACAGAGTTGTGCAACCATTACCACAATTTTAGAACATTTTCATCACCCCCTAAAGAAACCTTGTACCTTTTAACCATCATCCCCTAATTCCGTTCACCTTCCTTCCTAGACCTAAGCAATCACTAATCTACTTTCTGTCTCTATATACATGCCTACTCTGGACATTTCATGTAAATGGAACAATATCATATGTTATCTTTTGTGTCTGGTTTCTTTCATTCAACATATTTTTCAAGGTTCACCCGCATTATAGCCTGTATTAGTACTTCATTCCTTTTTCTGTCCAAATAGTGTTACATTATATGAGCATACCACATTTCATTTATTCATCTTTTCATATATTGGTGGACATTTGGATTTTCACTGTTTGACTATTATGAATAATGTTAGTATAAACCTTCATGTATATTAAAGAATAGTTGATTTACAATGTTGTGCCAATCTCTGCTGTACAGTGAAGTGACTCAGTTATACATGTGTAAACAACAAGATCCTAATGTGTAGCACAGGGAACTATAGTCAGTATCCTGTGATAAACCATAATGGAAAAGAATATTAAGACTGTATATATGTGGATAATTCATTGTGGGTTTGATTTGCATTTCCCAGGTGACATGATGTTGATGATGTTGACGTGCTTATTGGCCATTTGTAAGTCTTCCCTGGAGAAGTGTCTATTAGAATATTTTTAGTTGTAAGTGTTTTTTAATGTTCTAGATACAAGTCGCTGCTATCGTATGTATGATTTGCAAACATTTTATCCCGTTCTGTGGGTTGTCTTTTTACTCTCTTGATGGTGTCTTTTGAAGCACAGAAGTTTTAAATTGTGATGAATTCAATGTACCTATTTTTTTCTTTTATTGTTCTTTTATTGTGCATTTGGTGTTATATCTAAGAATATTTTGCCAAATCCTAGGTCATGAAAATTTACCTCTGTGTTTTTTATAATATCTTATATCTATATTCTTTTAATAGCTATCTTGAATAGATATTTCTTAATTTGCTGTTTTCCCTTTTAGGACCATTTATAGAGGCTTAAATTAAAAAAAAAAAAGTTACCAGTTTCACTGGGGAGCTGGTCAATGTAGTGTCTCACACTGTATGAAAGACATTGATTTTTCTCAATCCTTTTGTGATAAAAATGTGAAAAAAATTATAAAGTATATTTCCAATACTAAAGTCAGAATTATGTTTAATGATAAAAAGTAGAAACTTTAGCATTAAAGTCAGAGAATAAGAGAAGGATGTCTACTTTCACCAGCATTATTTAATATCATTTTTGGAGGAACTAGTCAAGACAAATAAATAAGAGAAAGAGATTAGAGGTATAAAGATTTGAAAAGGAGATAAAATTATAATTATTTGTAGACATAGTCTGTATCGCTGACAAACTTGAAATATTCAATAGCCAAACTATCACAGAACTATTAATATTGTAAGAATTCAGCAGGTACTCTGGGTACAAAGTTAATATACAGAAATCAGTAGCAAACATCAACCAGTTAGAAAATACAAGATTACATTATATAACAAAAAGGTAAAAAAAGAAAACTAGGAATAAACTTGAGAAATGTGTAAGATCTATATGAGAAAACACTACTTAAAATATCAAAAGGAGATCTAAATAAGAAAGAATATTACATCCTTAATTAAGAAATCTATATCATAAAAATGTTGTAGGTAGGGACTAACCTTTCCAGATGTTAAAAAAAATACTACAAATCCTCTGTAATTATCTTCTATCTACCTATCGAGAGGAAATGGCAACCCACTCCAGGATTCTTTCCTGGAAAATCCCTTAAACAAAGGAGCCTGGCAGGCTACAGTCCACAGGATCACAAAGAGTTGGACATGACTGAATCACTGGCAAGAGACCTGAGATCTATCTATCTAGTATTGGTATAGTCACAATTATTGTTTTTAGTGGTTTAAAATCCATCATTGTGTTTATTTTGGTACCCCAGTTACCCTACATTTGGTTAGTAGAAGGTGCTTGAATCTGATTCCCGTGACCCTGTGATATGCCTCCATCATTTTGGGGGAACAATTTCTTGCCTCCTGGCATAAAAAGTTGTTTCAGATTCATTTCGTCCCTACCGTGCCCTGGCCCTGTAACCAGTCATTGGTCTGAGGGGCCCTGGTACCTCTTAATAACGAATTGTATTAGAGACCGTGTTTAGGAATGCATAGTCTTAAAATACTCCATTCCATGGTAGAATGGGGAAATCATCTTATAGAACTTAAAAACTGAGATATAATTGACATATAATAATTTATTAGTTTAAGGTATACAATATAATGATTTGATATTTATTTATATTGTGAAATAATAACCACAATAAGTCTAGCTAACATAAGAGTTTTGACACTTCTTCCCTAAAGACTGCTAAAGCCATGTTGTAGTTTTACAACTGATGGTAAAAATGGGTTTTAAAGATAGGTTAAAGAAATGCATCTGATTTAGATGCTGCTTGTATGCCACTCAAAACTCTCCTCTGAACCCTCTTGAGAGGTAATAGTTCTGAGCAGTCTTACCTGCTGGCCTTTCCTGGAGCCAAACACATCTCTTCCTTCCTGCCCTGGGGGGCTTCCTTGATGCCATAGCAAAGGGCCCCTCGGGAACTACTTTGTGCTCACGTCCTTGCAAGCCATATAGGTCACCCTTGACCAAGAGAAGCTGGGAAAGATGGTTAAACGTTTCTCCAGGTCAGTTTGGAGGTGCACTTCGCAGCCTCCAGGAGGTTGGAGCCCCAGTTGCCCTCTGTAGGGGCTACCACAGTAACTCATTCTTTCGTTGGTTTTCCCTCCCTACCTGTTTCACTCCTTCCGCCTTTCACGCCTGCTCCCTGGGGTCACTTCTCAAATACCTGTGTGGAAGCTTTTGTCTCATGTTCTACTTTTAGTGGTCAGGCTAAGATAGTATCATTAAAAATTCATATAAAATTCAAAAGGGAGGGAGGGAGGTGGGAGGGGGGTTCAGGATGGGAAACACCTGCGGTGGGTTCATGTTGATGTATGGCAAAACCAATACAATATTGTAAAGTAATTAGCCTCCAATTAAAATAAATAAATTAAAAAAAAAAGAGGGGGGAGGGATGCCCATTGCCAGCTTACTCAGATCTTGAAGGGCATTTAAATAGCACAGTGAGGCAAGATTATTTTAGATGCGTTGTTGTTTTGGAACTCAATGGCTTCTCTTCCTCTGCAACCTATCTTCTCCCTCCTTCACCTGTTTCTCCCTTTTCCAGCGCTCTTGGTGTCTTTGTTTCCATACGTCTATCCTGCTGATTTTCCTTCCTTCTTTGCTTTGTCTTATCTCTAGTCCTCCATCGCTTGCCACTTCATCCTATTTCTGTCTCTTTCAGACAGAAGGAGTCTTTGCTGTTTTTCTGTGATTCCTCTTATTTCCTACAGTTAGCAAACAAAGTTCTGGGTCAGCCAAGCTTGTTGGACACTCGAGTCCTTTGGCCTTTTGCTCCCTGCATTGTCTCACAAACAGGGGAAGGAAATGTGGGATTAGGCTGTGTGCTCCCCCGAACTGGGGATTCTGAAAGCTTTGCTGAGTATTGATAGGATTGGCCCGTTTCGGAGACA
This sequence comes from Oryx dammah, assembly GCF_014754425.2. Lineage (NCBI taxonomy): Eukaryota > Metazoa > Chordata > Mammalia > Artiodactyla > Bovidae > Oryx > Oryx dammah. The sequence goes on along the minus strand of NW_024070205.1, from coordinate 75,383,988 downwards.
TCTCGTGAGTGCTGAAGTACTAGCACATGAACCAGTGGAAGTTTGACTTCCCTGATAGCCACAGAAATCACAAATTTGGCTCTGGCAACTGGTCTTGAGTTGGAGGATCCCTTGGACCAGGTGTTTCACCCTATTTCTGTTCTTCAGTTGTATCATGGGAGTTTATTCATTCCCAGGAGTGGAAGCCAGACCCCAGAGAGGAGCTGGGAGACTCAAGGAGAAGTCTTAGCTTTCTGTTTCTTGCCCCCCAGGGACTGGGCAAAGCAAGGCCACCTCTTTCTGGAGGTGACTTGTTTGTTTCTCTGTAGAACCACCTGAACACATGCATTTGTTCACATTTTCAAAACCACTTTATTAGCAAAATGAACAAAAGGAGAATGGCGTTTAAATTAAATAAATTACACAAATATCTCAAGAGTCCTGGTTCCTGGGAACCACATCAGTATCACTAAGAACATTCAGAGGTTTTGAAATCGTGGGTGCTTTCTCTACCTTCCCGCCTTCCCTGCCTCAGTCACGTTCGGTAAGTGGTCTGTGTGAGCTTGTGTTCTCGCTAAGGCATTCCAGCAGTAAGTTCTCTTCTGGTTGTCTCTCTCCACCCCTGGGTGTTTCCCACCTTACCTCCGCTGTGGACTCTGGTAGTACTTACACTCTGGACCCCTCCCTGAGCCCCTACTCGAGGCCCCTGTGCGCCAGCAATCCCCTTTAGGTCTGGGGCTGGCCTGGGGGGTTGTGGTCACTTCAACAAGTCCTCAAGGGTTCTAGACACTTGGTTCCCAAACCACTTGTGACTTGGGATGTCCTGAGAGTCTGTGATCTTTCCCCCACCTCTTGGGCCTGAGCTGGGCTTTGCAGGAGGTGGAGCAGGGGAGGTTGAATTTTCATTGGCTACGGTTCTTGTCCTCCCGAAATTTGGCACTTCGGGTGCTGGGCACGGTGAATCCCAGATAACACTGTCCTCTGCCTTCCAAGTTTTGAGTTCCACTGGCAGTCAGATGGCATAATGAATTCACAGAGGAGCAATGCTTGTAGGCCAAGAATCTGCTGGCTCTTCACCAGCAACCCCCGCTTTAACTCTGTGAAGACTTGCTAGCTGACCAGCTCACGCTCAACAGACACACAACGCAGGTCAGGCTGAGAGTAGGAACTCCGGCATTTTTCCAGGCTGGGCCAGCCCAACCCTTTGGGCAGGGATCACTCACCGAAGGAGCTCGGGAGACGCAGTGCAGAGAGGCCAGAGTGTTTTCTGTGCACTTCAGTGGAAAGTTTCCCCAAACACCTGCACATGGAACCTATTTATTTTCAAGTCAATAGTGGGTTTCTTCTACGTTTTTCTATAAATATGGAGAACTTAACCCCTCTTCTCATCTTTCCTAGAAGGAGATGGCCTCAGATCCTGAATTTGTTACAGGATGCCTGTGGAGGAAGACTCAGTCTACATCAGCCCTTCTCCACGCTGGGCAGCCAGTTGGGATGTGCCCTTGGAGGCATCTTCCCTCACCTGCCTGAACCACTCAGGCCCGAGTTGATAAGGGAGAGTTAAAACCATTGGCTCTTTGCCAGAGAAGAGGACAAGGCAGACTTCTCCAGTGTGGGAGGTCAGGGGTCTGCCAGGGCTCGGGCCCCACCAGTTGGCCCTGGACTGATGGAGCGTCCCTTCATCATGTCTCCAGTACAGGGCCCGCCCAAAGCTTTTGTGCAGAATAACTGGTATCTGTTGCCAGGCTGCCAGAGCATTCTGCCAGCTACCTTCTGTTCCTTCTGGGTTTGTATCTGGTCTCAAGTAGAGGGGAGCAGCCCTCGAGGGCAGGGGGCTGCCCCTGGGAAGGTAGTTCTGGTGGCCGCTCCCCAGGCTAGAGTCTGATGTGCCAAATGGCAGTGGGGGTCTCAGCAGCTTTGAGAGGAGGAGGAAGGGGGCACAGTCGCCAAGATGGAGATTCCTGGGTGGTTGGAGCCCATGGGCCCAGGAGTAGAGAGCTGCCGGGGATGGACTTGGGGCAGCGGGAGGGGATGAGCCACAGAGTCATGGGCAGGTTTGCCCCTGTGTCCTGTGACAGCGTGACACCGCCTGATGCCTAGGCGTGCGGGTCTCAGGGCACTCTCGAAGCTTGCACGCTGCATCAGCACGAGCTTTCCCTCCGTCCCCGAGTCACTCTTGTCAAGGGTCCCCTCAACGGCCACAGGCAGGGTGTGGGCGGCTGCAGAGCAGCCAGCAGGAGGCGTGCTCATGGTGAGTTGGGGCCCCGCGGGTCAGTAGGAGGGCGTAGAGGTGTCTCTTCCTGCTGCTGAGATCGGCTAGCTCTAGAGGTGCCTGGGGAGGACGTAAGAGAGAGAGACGAGGAGGACGGAGAGGCACCGGGGTTCCGGTGGAGGTGTTCTCCTCGACCCTCCACTCCCTGTGGTCCCAGGCTCATCCTTCACGGGCGTCCGAGGTGCTCTGGAGGCGGCCTGGGCCCTCACAGGGCAGTCAGGGTCTCTGCGTGAAACATGCTTCCGAACATCTCCTGCAGTGGCCACAGGAAGGGGGGTGGAGAAGAGAGATTAGATCTGAGTAGTCACAACTGCCAGGTGACCCTACGACACGCTGGCCAGTAAGAGGCGTTATGAGGAAGTGAGGGTGAGTGTGTGCATGTGTGTGTGTGAACAGTGGAGGGACAGGGTCAGCCCAAGAGGTGAATTGGTAAAGAGGTGACGGGAGAAGAAGCTTGAAATCTAGTTTTGAATCACCCCTGCTGTGCTGTGTGACCGTCACAGGTCCCTCCCTCCTTTTTTGCTCTCCTTTCTTCATTAGTTCAGGTGAGGATTGAGATCAGACAAGCTCTAAAGTTGTTTCTTGTTCCGACAAGCTATTTTGTCCCAGCCAGGTGTTTGGAATGTGCTGGAGATTCTGCGGGGGCCCGGAAATCAGTGTGCCAAGTCTTTGCGGCCTGGCTCTATTCCCTGATGCCTGCTGCATACCACCAGCACTCCCGGCGATGGGCTCAGAGGACCATCAGAACTCACGCCCAAAAAGAAAGGGAAGAGGCACAGAGTGAGCTGTTCTTTCTAATAGACCCAGAGCTGGATTTCTCTAAAGCTTTGGTTTCTTTGATTCAGGGCATTGGGGTGGGGCTACTTTTCATGTCGGGACCATGCAGTTCTATATGAAGTACACGCCACATCTGCATGGCTCGGAAGGGGTGCCCACCTGCAGTAGTGTCTGTACCCCTGGAATTCATCTGATTGGATGTGTGCCCACCCTGGGACAGTGTCCGGCAGGTAGTAGTCACACCATCAATACCGGTTGAATTAACAAAAGAACAAAAGAGTCCCTCACTAATCTTGTTAGGTAGATGGGACAGGTATTCCTCGTATTTCCCTTATTTTACAGTGATAAACACTGGGGGGCCTGGTGGTGTCACGTGGCTCGCCCAAGATCATGTGGCCAGTGTGTGGGAGAGTTAAGAATAGATGTTGTTTCTCTAGGACTTGATCCAGTGACTCTCCCGTCCCCCCTGATGCCTTTCAGAGAGTGAGAAGAATTAAGATCTGCTATTAACAGAAAGGCGAGAAAGAAACATTATTGCCTTCAAGGTGACTGCTCTGGCTTCTGGTGGGAAAGCCCAGCCAACACTTTGGGTGGGAGAGGGTCTCCTTCCTTCCCCTTCTGACCCCCGCTAGTCAGCTTACCTGCTCTAAATCCCAGTAGCTGGGGCTGTCCTCCTCCGGCTCGTACAGAGAGAGCTCAGGGTCCACAGGCGCCTGGGTGGGGGAAACCAGTGCGGAGTGAGCTGCAGCAACTGAATGACGGTCTGGCACAAATGGCAGGGTCGAGGAGGGCATCATGTGTTCTGATGCGTAACTTGGCCTCTTGTCCTTTCCCTCCCCTCCCTCGTTTGCCTCTCAAAATACAGCACAGCCGCAGTTTCCCTCTTTCCTGTAGACAGGTGTGCATCAGAGTTGGCTCCCTTGGCGGGCACTTCAGAAGCAGGAAAGGTTTACCTAGCTTACCCAGCTGCCCGACCTGGGCAATCCATCTCTCTTCTCTGTAAAAGTAGGATGATCATACTCACTTTGCTGACTCTCTGCCTTACCACGCTGTTGAAAACAGTGTATGTGTCTATAATTTACAAATATGAATATATTCTGTAAGATGTAAATATACAATTGGTATAATATACATCTTTAAGAATTTAAACTGTAAAAACTGGGCATTATTTGTGCACTTATGATGATGAGGGTTTCCCCAGAATCTCCCTGTCTTTGCTCTGCTGGCAAAGGGCATGAGGCCAAGAAGGCCACTGCTCTCACGGTTTGCCTCTGTGTGTGGTGGGCGGGTGCCCGGCCCTGTGTTTCCTTGGATAGGCTTTCTGCACCCAGAACAGATGGCTCCAGCTTCATGAGTCTCAAAAAGCAAAGAGCAAATGGTTGCTCTAGGGCCAGAAAAGCCCTTCTTATGATCCCCAGAGGGTAGAAGGGGTTAGCATCATGGACTAGGACACAGAGGCTTGGCAGGGCGAGGGCCGAAGATGAGCTGGCAGGGCAGCTTGGAAGATGGAGCTGTCTGGCGAGGCCTGGGCAGGGACCCTGACGGGATGGGCTTTTTCTGCCTCCCCAACTTTCTGGAGTGTTATTTGTAGACACTGTTATTTGTAGCTCATTGGCATACCACTGACTGAGCTAGTAAATTAAATGTCAAGAAAATGAGACAAAACTCTGATCAACGTTCTTCATCCGTCACCAGCCTGAAATCTCTAAGCTCAATTAAAACAGCCAAGCTTACTCCCCTCCCTTCTCCAAAACGTCTTGTAGAAAGAGGGAAGGAACAGGATGGTTGAGCCATGTCAGGATACCAGGCATAACCTACTGTGCTTTGGGTGTTTGTCTGATCTCAAAACTGATACTAATAAAGAATTTGTAATATACAAAGCTTTTTCAAGTGACACAAAAGATATAATTATCGGTTAATCCTAAAACCAAAACAAAAGATCTTGTGAGAGAGATAATGTTACCTTATGGCACCCATTCCACACATAAGAAAACAGAGATTAAGGAAAGTTAATTGATTGTCTGTTATTTCAATGCCCTGGGGCCTAGGATTCCCCAGGCACAGAGAGCTTACCCCTTGGAAGTCGTGTCCTGGGGCCACTTCCCTGGCCTGTGCCTGGGCAAAGAGGACTGCATCGTGTATGCTGGGAAAGATGTGACTGCGCTCTAGACACCCGTCTTCAAAGAGGCCTCCATGGCTGAGGTCATTGTACACCTGGGCTGCAAGGAGGGAAAAGTCACCTTCAAAAGTTGACGCCACTGTGGCCTGGAGCTGGAGGTGGGGGAGATGGAGAGACAGCGGCCTGGGGATCGTGCCCTTGCTGCGTCACAGGGCCTGGGCCTTGGCCTTGCAGTATCAGTTCTGGACAGCAGAGGGCAACATGAGCTTGAGGATGCTGAACCTTCAACCCCCGGGGCAGAAGGAAATAGCTTGATTCAGGGTGCCGGTACTTGGTGGTGAGGGAAAGCTGAAATCATGGGCCATTTCTGTCCCTTGAGGGTCCATTCTTCCTCCTGTTCACCTAGACCTTTCCTGCAGAGTCCGGTGTGTGGCAGAGCCCTTACTCCACCCCAGCCCTGGGGATGATTTCCTGAGGCGTGTCCAGTGAGGGTGGGCAGGGAGCCTCTGAGTCCAGCTCCGGAGCATACACAGAGCAAGGTGCACACGCACACACGCAGAGGGCAGAGCCAGTGCAGACTCTCCCTGGGCAGAGCTTGCACAGAGTCTGTGCCACGCTCAGACTGGCACCCAGGCTGACTGGTCCTGCTGGAAGGCGCTGACCCTCCAAGGCAGTGGGGTGTGCAAACGTGGGCCTTTCCTCTCTCTCCTGTGCGTCTGGGGAGTTATGGCATATCTGTGCTTTCTGCTTGTTTATGGACTTTTGGATTTGGAGAAGATTCCCTGGTTCATCTAGTCAACCTATTCATGTTACGTAGATGGCAATCGACCCCCAGGCAGATGAAGTGACGTGTCAAATTGAAAGGGAAAGCCGCTCAGTCATGTCCGACTCTTTGCAATTCTCCAGGCCGGAATATTGGAGTGGATGGTCTTTCTCTTCTCCAGGGGATCTTCCCAACCCAGGGATCGAGCCCAGTCTTCCCGCATTGCAGGCAGATTCTTTACCAGCTGAGCCACAAGGGAAGCCTAAGAATACTGGAGTGGGTAGGCTATCCATTCTCCAGGAGATCTGCCTGACCTGGGAATCGAACGGGGGTCTCCTGCATTGCAGGCAGATTCTCCACCTACTGAGCTAAACATGGCAAATTGCTGCTGCTGCTGCTGCTGCTAAGTCGCTTCAGTTGTGTCCGACTCTGTGCAACCCCAGAGACTGCAGCCCACCAGGCTTCCCCATCCCTGGGATTCTCCAGGCAAGAATACTGGAGTGGGTTGCCATTGCCTTCTCCAAACATGGCAAATTAGTGGTGGGCAAATCAGAATCCTAGTTGCCTCTCCTTAACTTTACAATCCCCTCCTCCAACACTTTTATTGGGACCCATAGTGGTAAAGAACCTGCTTGCCAGTGCAGTAGACGTGGGTTTGATCCCTGGGTTGGGAAGATACCTTGGAGGAGGCCATGGTAACCTGCTCCAGTATTCTTGCCTAGAGAGAATCCCATGGTCAGAGGAGCCTGGCAGGCTACAGTCCATTGGGTCACACAGAGTCAGACATAACTGAAGCGACTCAGCATAGCACAGCATATAGGATGTTACGTAACCCAGCTGCAGTCTCTTCTGACTGGTGCCTGAGTTCTTGTGAGCAGGCAGTAGTTTAGGAGAACAGGTGCTGTTCTAGTTTCTACCCCCTCTCTATTCGGCCTCCCATCCGCCTAGTCCCACCCTAGCCCCTCGTCAACCTTCCAGTCCCCGAAACATCCTTCTTCTCTTACCATGAATGTTTGCCAGGAAGACCTTCACCCCAATCTTCTCATAGGTGGAGCTCAGCTGGAGGAGCCAGGAGCGAGTTGGGTAGGGAGACAGAAGGAAAGGAATGTTCTGAGTGGGCCTCCAAAGTGATTCACAAAACACACTTGAGAGGGAAGCCAAACAAATAAGCAACCAGGAGAGCCCTGGCAGCCCAGGATAAAAATAGCAGCAAAGCACACCACTCCTCCCTGGAGTGTTGGCTGACCGCTCCTCTGGAAAGTGGGGCAGACATGGGGCTTTGCCAACAAGGCAGCCACTTGGTGTCCCCGTGGCCCCTTCTTATGGGGCCAGATCTTTTCTTTCGATAGCTTAGAATCCCAGACTCCACCTCATGCCTGCCTTTGAGGCTTAGGCAGAAGCTGTGGGGGAGGACCATGGCCTGGCATGGCTAATGCCTCAGCCACCTGGATCCTAGAGACCCAGGCTGTGGGAGCAGGCTGAGCCCTTGTCTGGGGATGGAGCCGGCTGTGCGCCGGTTGACGAGGTCATCAGCCTGCGTGTTCTCTCTCTTCCTCGGTTCCACTGTGCTGCCTCTCTCTGGGCCAGTCTGAGGTGACTCTGCCATCAGAAGTGGCTGCTGAAAAGCTATCAGATGGATGCATTTATTCAAGCGGCGCTGTGAGCTGTCTGTTTGGCCTGAAGGTGAGGGCCTCTGATATTATTTCTTCTTCTTCCCTCTGTTGGCCAGACCTGGCTGATGCTAAAGTGTCTGGGTGAGTGTGGGAAGGAGCAGTAAATCATGAACCTGGGCCAAAATGAGCTCTACTCAGAGGACTCTGGGCCAGGTTCCTGCATCTGCTAGAGAGGGGTGCTAGGACGGGGTGGACCAGCGGGGCCCAGACACGCATTATTCTGTGCTGTCTGGGCCTGCTCTGCAGGCAGCATCCTGTCCTGGTGGCATCTGGGAAAAGGGATTTTAGGAGATGGTAGGCTCCCTGGTGAGCTTCCTCACTAAGTCGTTTGAATGAAGGCTCCAGGGAAAGGGAGTGGGAGGGTAGGGGTGAGTGAGTCGGGGTGGGGTTGGGCTGGGGCTCCCTCCTCCTTGGGGCTCCCTCACCTTGGCCAGGGCTTTGGTTCCCATCAGGTCCACAAAGCTGACCCCACTCATGTCGAGGATGAGGGTGTGGAAGGTGACAAAGGGTGGGACACTGGCCAGCGTGTCACTGGGCTTAGCAGAGGCTGGGGGCTCGCAGCGGGCAGCGGTGGAGTGGTCAGGGCTGAAGGTGATGTAGGACACGCTGGCGCCGTTAGCAGGTGTTTGGTTGTTGTTGGGGTCGGTCGGGGAGCCGTTCTCAAAGTCCTGCTGGAGCTCCTGCAGAGAGACAGTCTGGAGGGGGGGTGGGAGGGCGCAGTTAGGGTCATTAGGCTCAATCAGACTTCGCTGTGGCTGAAGGTGGGGCAAGATGCGTGCAGGCGGAGGCGAATAACCGGACTTTGTGGTGGGGAATCCAAGCCCCTGTAATCCCTGAGGACTGGCGCCTCCCAAAGCCTCCTCCTTGAGCAGGTCTGCATGTTTGGTCTCCGTAACGCAGGCAAAGTTAGAGGACCCTTCTGAGAGAGGGCACTGAAGCTTCAGCCCACTCTGCTCTGGGAGGAAGCCCTTTTGGAAACAACTGAGACTCTTTTTGCATTTACCTGTGTTTACCTTTTTCTCTGCAGAATTCCTACATCCACACCCAGCTTGCTAGTGCTAGATTGGCTGGGGACCCCAGGAAATTCACTGCAACTCTCGATCTGGGGTTGCTCATAAGTCCATGGACGTATTCCATCTTAGCCAGAAAATGAGGAGGGGGCCATGGGAGTCAAGTGGTTACCCTGGGAGCTGATGGCTCCTCATCCAAGGAGAAGATGCCCACCAGGCAATGTCCACTAGGCAGTGGCCACAGAGGCTTGCCGTCCTTGCCTCTGAGGGTTCTGGGAGGTGGGGCACCAGGTGGCAAGGTCAGAGAGGGCAAGGGAGAGGGCGTGGGCTGCTTCTAGCCTCAGTTCACCTTGGTTTTCATCAACAGAGACTTCCTCTGTTGCGTGGGCATTGTTCTCCCCTTCTCTTGCTTCTTGAGGTGCTTTTGCTTGGCCAGCAACACTTTCTGGGGGTCCACACCTGTCTGGAGGAGGAGGGCCGAGAGCAGTCTTCACCTCTGCCCTCTCTGGAGGTGGCTGGATCTTGGCTCCCAGCTCCCTTTCTTGTCTCTGCGAGGCATACTCTGTCTACTCCCTCTGGTCACCAGGGGACTGAGCCTTACCTTGGCAATGACTTTTTGCCTGAAGATCTCTGAGTTGGCGAAGTAGAGAGGAGAGCAGTAAGTGACGATCTTTATACCTTGGATTTCTTGGACCTGTGGCAGGGAGAGTCAGCTCAGTCAGCAGCAATATCTTTTATCGGTTTTTCACAAAACCCTTTTATGTGGGGTGATGTAGGGCGAAAGAGGGCGATCATAAGCTTGGATTACCCACCCTATTGTAGGTCTTGGGATTCACGTAAATGTCAGTGTCCATGACTTGGGCCAAAGCATAGCCATTACGGCTGGATGAAGAAGGAAAAGACAAACACAAGAGAATGTTATTAGCAGACAGGACTAGAGGGACGCTTGGGCTGGGGGCTGGGCAGAGGTAGGGGAGAAGAGGGTCCCGTCCTGATCCTGGGCTTTTTCTGTTTGTCTTTCTGTACTGGAGACACACGCCTGGTGGCCTGTGGCTGGGCTATAATTACAGAGATGGCAGGCAGCTCCCTGACATAGCTGCCAGGCGGGGGCTCAGTGGGCAGGAAGGTGGAGAACACACGCGTAAGCGGCCCCAAAGTCACCGCTTCTTGGTTCTGAGTTCTCAAGAGGAGAAGACAGGTCTCTGACATTCAGGATCCTTCCTGCCCTGGACTGGACTCCCTGTCGGCTTCACTTAACATTTTATGGGAGAGACTTAGCTGTCCTCTGGCCCACGGCTCCCTCGGGGTGGGATCCCATCTGATCTGGGGTCTGGCACACTTTTGGAAGGACACCGAGTCTCACCCACCTGCCTGACCCCGCTTCCTCTGGGCCCCCAACCCTCTACAACCGTGATGGGTTCCCCTGGCTTTTCAGGACATGGGAGTCAGACAGCCCGGCCTGTGCCAGCAGTCCTAGCTGGGCCGGGCTCTCCTCGGGCCTGGCAGCCCCTCCAGAGCCAGACCCCATGGGCAGCGGGGCCCAGGAGCTGTGCCAGGCCACCCATGGCAGTCCTTGCAGACCGGCTGGGGCCTGAAGGCCATGCCCTGAGGGAGGGGCCATTACTTACAACTGAGTCTGGAAGACCACAACCAGGGCGGAGAAGGTGACCCCCACCGCCACACCGTAGGGCAGGCTCAGGAAGAAGGCAGAGAGGAAGCTCACCACCCAGACGCACTGTGAGGAGAGAGACGTCAGAGTAGGCCTAGGGGTACTTCCCCGCTTCCGGGGTCAGCCAAGGCCCTTCTCTGCTAGCCCAACCTCAGACCACCCTTCCCTCTTCATGGCAGTTTTTCAGCATTTCACGTAGGCGAGCTTTGGTGACACCTGCCCATTTCTAGTGGACTGAGGGTGGCTCCCTGGTCTTGTCTGGCTGTTAGTAGTCAACCCCCGCGCCCACTGGGAGCTGGCATGGCACAGTCAAAGACTGAGTCTTGGGACAGATACGCCTGGGCTCCAAGTTTCGTTGTCCTACTTGTGAATATTCACTTACTAGCTATGTGAATCCTGGAGAAGGTCATGGCAGCCCACTCCAGGATTCTTGCCTGGAGAATCCCATGGACAGAGGAGCCTGGTGGGCTACAGTCCGTGGTGTTGCAAAGAGTCAGACACGACTGAAGCGAGTTAGTGCGCGCGCACAGCTATGTGAATAATAATACCAGCTTCATGAAAGGACTGAAGAATTAATGAAGATAGGGTCCTGCCAAGCCTAGTGATGGGTGCAATAACGTGAGTTCCATTCCTCCATCTGATAGAAAGTGTGCACTCCACCGGCGCTCAGCTTCCTGACCTGATGGCCTGGGGCTGGGTTGTGTGTGCAAGCCGGGAGGGTGGAGGATGGTGAGAGGGAGGGTGCAGGGGAGAGGGAGGGAGGGTAAGATGTGAACCCAAAGCACGATGTGAATACCAGGACTATTGCTGTTGTGGGGTGATGGTTGGGATGCTGCAAAGCAGACCTTTGGGGTGGATACTGGGGCCTCATTTTTCTCCCCATCCTCATCCTTCACTCAAGGGGGACCCCAGATGGACCACTCACTTCTCAGACTTTAAGGATTTCCTTCCTTACCATGTAAGTGTGCCTCCTCCCCCAGAAGACAGTACAGCTCAGAGGTTTGGAGGCTAAGACTTGGGGCTCCAGTCCTGCCTCTGCTACTAACCAGTTCTGCGGCCTTTGATGCGTTACTTAACCTCTCTGAGACTTGGTGTCCTCATCTTGAAAGGAGGCTAGGAAATCCTCTCTCACAGCTTACGCTGGGCTCAAGTGTGGTAAGCAGTGTGGTCGGGACACAGTAGCCTCATTTCTACTGCCCAGTGGAAGATGTGTTGGGAATGTGACTATCAAAGCAATAAGTCATGTTCGCTAAGTGTTCATGGTTACATGCTGCTTTGCTTTCCAATTCTGATCTCATTTAATCCTCAGAACCATTGTATTGTACAGCCATGAATATCACCCCCATTGTGCACAGATGGGGAGATAGAATTCCACAGAAGTCTTAACCTGCCCAAGATCCTGGTCCACTGGCTTTATGTTCTAGGTTTTTTGTTTTTTAAAATGACTTCATTTTGCTTTGGGGGACTATAAAAATAATAATAGCTAAGTTTTACTGAACACAAGATACAATTCAGACAATGTGTTCCTTACTTGCTTTATCTCATTTCATAAGCATCCCTGGGGGTCGGGGTAGGGGGTTGGAGAGTATAAAATACCTGTGGCTGCAGATGAGGAAGCCGAGACTCAGAGAGGTTAAGGGACTTGCCATTGGTCACAGAGCCAGTGAACAGCGGAGTGAGGATTTGAACCTAAGCTGTCTCACTCCAAAAGCTGAGCTGTTAACACTCAGTTATGCTAATTAGGGCTTCCCAGGTGGCCCAGTGGTAAAGAATCTGCCTGTCAATGCAGCAGACACAGGAGATGCCGGTTCAAACCCCGAGTCGGGAAGATCCCCTGGAGGAGGAAATGGCAACCCACTCTGGTATTCTTGCCTGGAGAATCCCATGGACAGAGGAGCCTGTTAAGCTACCATCCATAGCCTCACAAAGAGTCTGATACAGCTTAGCGACTGAGTGCATGCTAAGTAGGGAGCCACTGACAGAAGTGCCAGGCCTGGGGGGCTGCAGTGCCTGGGGTACCAGGCATGACGGGCACCCGGGGCAGCCTGCTACTCACACAGTCCAGCTTGCTCTTCTTCCACAGGTAGTAGGGGTCGGCGAGCTGCTTGAGCGAATTCTTGAGGTTGACAGCAATCAGGGCTCCTAGCACAGACTGGGGAAGCAGAACACTGTTCCCCGTCACCTGCGGTGTGGCCCCTTCTCCCTGCCCTTCCTACGGACACCTGGCGCTGGAGCCTGGCAGGACGGAGTTCCAGTTCTAGAACTGGCAGAGCCCCCAGATCTTTGCATTCAACCTTAGGGTTGGAAAGCGCAGGTGTTGGAGCCAGAGGGCCCTTGGGCCTGAATTTTGCCATGCCCTCCTCTTCCTTCATCCCCACCCTGTGTCTAGGGCCCTCTGAGCCAGGGGCCCACAGACGCTGTAAACACTGACTCAGGTGTGGACCCTGAGGTCAGAAGGCCGGAGTTTGAGACCAGCCCTGCGCTTCTGAGCCTTGTCACTGCTTCTCAGCCTCACTTTCCCTCACCTGTAAAATGGCGAGAGTAAAACCTACGTTAACTACTTCGCAGGTTGTGGCTAGGACAGAGGGTAACAGTGATGGTACTTTGCAGCCTGTGAGGCATCACACAGCTCCTAAGGCCTGCTCTTCCTGGAGTCTCTCGCTGGCTTCTGCTCTCATGCTGTGCTCTTACCTTGGGGAGAGCGTAGAGATAGGACCCCAGGACCAGCATGGTGATCATCACCACCAGGGACACACACAGGCTTGACACCTATCCAGAGAAAGAGATGGAAACAGGGCGTAGGTGTGAAATTCTTGCTCTTGATTTTTTTCCCCCAATAAATGCCTTTGGCGGAGTGGAGACTGAGGAGGGGAGAGGGAGGCTGGAGACCAGCTGACCTGGCTTCTCTGGGGCAGCCGTGCTGCCACGCCCAATCCCTTTCCCACTGCCCTGACCCAGTGCTCACCTGGGATTTTCCTCCAGCTCCGTCCACGGCCAGAGTGACAGAGAGAGCACAGCAAATGACATGTATCTTGAAGAAGGAGCCGAAGAAGTTGCTGCATCCCAGGGCGATCATCTCCTATGGGCACAGGGGCAGGATTGGAAGCTGGCGGCGGGGGAGGGGGTGGGGCACATGGTATAGACCGAACACAGTCGTTCAAGCTAGCTGGATCTTGAACTTGAGAATGACCCAGCTGCTATAAAGCCATACACTCCCAACCAAGTAGAAGTCAGCCAAAGAGCCCCTGACATCCCTCGTCAGGCCTCTGTGGGCCCTGGCCCGACCTGCTCAGCCCTGCTGGGGGTGGCCGGACCTACCTGGTTAGCATCCACATCATAGCCGTGCTTGTTGGCCAGGGTCCGGCCCATAGCCAGGTTGATGACATAGCCCACGATGGCCAGGGAGAAGGCCGTGCCAAGCATGTCCTTCCACTGCGAAACCACAGGTGACACGGGAGTGGGGAAACTGTCAAGGAGCCAGAAAGGGGGCAGGGCCCAAGGGTGTGAGGAGGGCACCTTGAGTCCTTCAGCACCCACAGGGGCCAGGGCCTCCGTGTGAAACACCGCTGCCAAACTGGGTGCTCAGTGTCACGCTGCAGGGCAGCTACCACCACTCCCTTTGAAATCGCAAAAACTCGAGGCGTGGAGAACACAGCTTGTCTGAGGTCACCACGCTAGTAAGTGGTAGGGCCTCATTCGTTCACGTCCAGAATTTGGACTCCTTACTCTCCCTGGTCCCAGAGCCTCAGCCCCCAGTGCTCTGAGGCCTTTTCTCCATTGTCTGCTTCAGCTCTGCCGTATAAACACTGGTCCTCTCCTCCTAGGGCCCAGCACAGTCCCTGGCACAGAGTAGATAGCTGGTGAATTCTGTTGATCCTAATAGCTTTTTTCCCATGTGCATAGAAGAGCCAGTGCATTAAAGCAAGGCAAAGAACCAGAGGAGGGCTGATCAGAGGCTTCACCCATCAGATGAAACTTTGGTGGGGAGTGTGGCAGTTAAGGGGGCTTCCCAGGTGGTGCTAGTGGCAAAGAACCAGCCTGCCAATGCAGAAGAGACGCGGGTTCGATCCCTGGGTTAGGAAGATCCCCTGGAGGAGGGCATGGCAACCCAGTCCAGTGTTCTTGCCTGGAGAATCCCATGGACAGAGGAGCCTGGTGGGCTACAGTCCGTGGGGTCGCAGAGAGTTGGACACGACTAAAGCGATTTAGCATGCCCACACGTGGCTGTTAAGACTCACTGTTCATGAAACAGCTAGCATCGTGTGGCTCTTCTCCATAATAAGTGACAGTAATAATTCATAGCTGGTCAGTGTCATAGACTTTATAACTTACTTTATAGAGCGTCTCGTTTCTGACTCGGAACCTAGGTGGGGAGGAGAGTGGGGCCAGGCTTCCCAGCCCCCTGGGCTCACCCAGGTTGGATCTCTCCCACGATCTGCATATGGTACTTTTTGGGCATCTTGTAGCTCCCGGAGATAGCTGTTGCCACCACTACCTGCAAAAGCCAGAATGGAGAACAGGGATTAGCTCTAAACTGGGGCCAGGGTAAGGGTCCCTCTCGAGTCTCCCTTTTGTCTGGGGACCCCAAATCCCACCCCCCTGACTCCTTGAGAGGGAACGACCTGAGGACCAGGAAGAGCGGGAGCCGCACGGGGATGGAGTGGATTCACCCCAGACCTTCTGTCCTTCCAGCTCACAGAGGGCAAGTGGGCGGGGGAGGGGTGGGGAGAGGGGCTCTCCTGGTTCCGGCTGGAGCTAGATTCCTTTTCAACAGCCTCTTGCCTGGGCCCCAACACCCCAGCCCTGGGCAAGGCCCTTACCACAATCATCTCTGTTGGGATGGGGAAGCGGATCTTGTGCATGTAGCGGGCATTGAGCTCCTTTACCAGCACCAGGACCACGCCGCTGATGAGAGCGAAGATGAGCGAGGCGACGTTGGTGTGAGCGAGGTTTTTGCAAATGTCAATGAAGGTCTGGGGGAGAGAGCATCACGCTCGTGGGCTCCCGCCCCTTCCTCCTGTACCGCCACCACCCAGCATCTGAGCCAGTGGAGAGGTGTCGTCAGTGCTCTGAGAGGCACAGCAAAGCAGAATCTGGACCCTACTCACGGTTCCACTCCCCACCCCCTGTCTCCATGCTGGGACGGGAAGGCTGATTTCCTTCCTTTTGCTCTAGGGAGAGTTCAAGCTAATGGAGGAGGCATGGAGATTGGACAGAAGGAAAGACTTTCCAGGTAGGGAGGCGTTGAGGTACTGGAATGGGGAACTGATGGAGACTGTACCTCTCCTTTTCTGCAGGAATTAACCACAGAGATTCAACCATACTTCCGGCTACCTGATACGAAGCGCTGACTCATGGAAAAAGATCCTGATGCGGGGGGAAAGATTGAAGGCAGGAGGGGAAAGGGGCGACAGAGGATGAGATGATTGGATGACGTCACTGACTCAGTGCACATGAGTTTGAGCAAGCTCCGGGAGTTGGCGATGGACAGGGAGGCCTGGCGTGCTGCAGTCCATGGGGTTGCAAAGAGTCAGACACGACTGAGCAACTGAACAACAACCACAGAGAACCTCAGCCAGCCTTCAGGGTCATGTGTTTAACCCTCCCTCCCCAAATGGGAACCTCTTGAAATCCACTCTAAACAATGGGTCAGACGGCCTTTGCTTGAGAACATCTCATAGTGAGGTGCTCACAACTTCTTAAGACAGTGAACTCGGCTCACGTGTCTGCTCAAGACCCTGTCTCAGGGGTGCACTCATAGACTCACAAAGACGATGGACCCCGGGCCTGCGTAGGAGGGGACGGTCAGTCCGAAGATATACTTGAGCACGGAGATCAGGATCTGTAGGCCAGCGGCCGTCATGAAGCCCCGGATGAAGGACTCAGAGAGGTAGATGGCCACAAAGCCAAACTGCATGAAGCCCAGGCCCATCTGAGAGCAGAGGGGTGGTGGGGTCAGACCGCGACGGGTCAGCCGCTCTCACACCTGCCTGGCCCAAACCCAGGACTGGAGTTCATGCAGCCCTGAGATAGTGGTAGCTCTAGGAAAACGAGTCCCTTGTGACCTTGTCCTGCCTTGTGCTGACAGAGAAAGTTAGTCCCTCGGGGCACGGGCCTCTGACACTTGACCTCATTGGCTCCAGTTTCCTCCACTGTGGAATGAAGCTAGTACTCACCAGTGTTTGCCCTCTCAGTAATTGACACCCCCGTCTGCCCAGTTGGCCAACCCAGAACTTGGAAGTCATCCCCCGTCATCCTTCGTTTCTGATATCCCAAGCCCTATTTATCCTGGCAAAGCATTCTTCCAGTCCACCCTCCGTCTCCTTGCCTGCCACTCTGGTCTAGGCCCTTATTATTCTTGCGTGGGCCTCTTCATAGTCTCCCAGCTGGGCCTGTGCTTTGATTCTAATCTACTTTCCATCCATCGTCTTCTCCAGAGTCTGAGTGATCCAATCTGACTGCCAAATAGGAACCGAATTTGCTGCTTAGGGGACAGACCTCAGACTTCACTGACTGGTCCTGCCTGCTTCTCCGGCCTCTTCTCGGGCTCGTTCTCCCAAGGCCTCCTGCCCTCCAGCCACACCAAATGCCTGTTTTTCATTCCCTGGTCAGTTCACGCTCTGTTAGGCCTCAGTGCTTTGGGGTGCTGTTTTCTCTGACTGGACTGTCCCTCCGTACCTCTTTCCTGTGGTAACCAGTCAACTTCTACTCATCCTTTGGAACTGAGGCCAAATGTCACTTCCTCTCTTTGAGGAGAGGCCTTCCCTGACTTTCTCTTTGATGTTCCCAAAGCTACTCATATATAGCTCGATTCTGCTGCTTATCTTACTGCCTACACATTTATTTGTTGATACGGCTACTTCCTCCGCTGGGCTGTCAGCTTCTGGAGAACTGGGCCTCTTTCTTACTTATCTTTTATCCCCAGAGCCTAGCCCAGTTCCTGGCATGGTGAAACAACCAAAAAAAAAAAACCTTAACTGAATGAATCAATGAATGAAACTTCTGAGGCCCCTTCCTGCTCTTACATTCTGTCCTGCTGTATTTGCCCGTTTCAAATCTAGTAGAGTCCTTTGCATGTGGCGGAAATGCAATTTATCTCATGCAGGAGGTGCTGTGGCTTGGAGCAGAGGCGGCTGGAGGGGGATACGGAATGTTACAGAAAAGGAAAACTACTGGCAGAGGTCTGGGCACTGGAAAGGATATCGGAGAGAGGCCGTGAGTCCTTTAGACAGTCATTAGCTCAGGGCAGTTTTACTAAGTGTGGATGCTGCTCTTAGGGATCTGTTGAGGACAGATGAGATGCTCTGCATTTTTAGGGTCCAAATGGGGAAGAGGGAGGATGGAGAGGCCTAAATCAGCTTTAAGGTCAAGGCCGGGCCTCTGTGGAAGGGGCGATGTGAGCTGATGCTGTACTAAGCGGGAGGGGGTGGGGGTGTGCCTGGCAGAGACTGAAGCTGAGCTCCTCACCTGGATGACAGCCGTCAGGCAGGCTAGCGTTGCCGACACGTGCAGCCTGTCAGCCTCCATGGCCCCCGTGTCCACATAGCTTTCATTGGTGGCATTGTTGAAGACCCGGAATTTCGACTCTGGGGCCAGCTGCAGACAGATGTTACCCACCAGGATGCTGATAACGGCAAAGGTACCTGTGGTGCCCCACCCAGCCAGCAAAAGTCAGAGGTTTGGACGGCACCCATGGAAACCAGAAGGGGGCCCGGAACGCTCCCTAGCCCCCACAGGGATGGCGCTCCAGGCCTCCAGGGTCCTCTCCGGCATCACAGTAACCATTCATATCTGACCATGATCTACACTCTTCCAGGTGCTTTCACCCCAACTGTTAATATTACTTTATTGGACACTAGAGGAAACAGGCTTGGAAATATAAGCAGAGCCTGCGTTGGAAACAGGCTTTGTGACCAGGCCTTTTTCCTCTGTCTCATTTCACCCCAGAGAACTCCGAATGTCCCTGAACTGGCCTGATGGATGATGGCTGTCGGACAGCCATTTCTCCCATCTGTTCAGCCCTTTATGGCCTTTCTTGTTCTGCCAAGTCTTCCCCACATTCCAGGGAGGGAGACTCAACGGGTCATGCTAACTGAGCTCACGGAAGCTGTATGGCTTCTCCAAGGTCACAGAAGGTCTGGGATTGATACTCATGGTGGCGGTCCCTCTGGGACCAAGCAGCGCCAGCAGGAGGAGAATGCAGATGCGAAAGCACCCGAATCCCCTTTGCCACCCACCACCCATCCTTCCGGTCCAGGTCACCCGCCTGCTAAGAGGGGAGGGGCCTTACCTGGCACCATCTGGTGGATACCCCCCAGGAAGAAGTAGGTCAGGAGGGGGAAGAAAGAGGAGTAGAGGCCATTGACTGCAGGAAGGTTGGCCAGCAGAGCGAATGCCATACCTGCACAGGACACGGAGAGTCAAGGCCCTGGGGCACAGTTGGGTGATGCAGGTCATAGAAGGTGGAGTGGGAAGGGGAAGAGGCTTGGCTTAGGGGACCCCTGACCTTGTGGGACCTGGATGCATCCCCCGCTGAGGCCGCCAAGAATGTCAGGGACGATGTAGTCTTTGACCTTGTACTTGGGGAGCCAAGAGAGAATGGGGAGCAGCCCGAACACTGTGGTTTTGATCTTGGCTGAGGAACATCTGGAGGGGAAGAGGGCAGGTTTTCAGTTAGCACTGCATTCAGAGCTGGGAATTGTTATAATATCCTGTTCTTGGTCATTCATTCACGCATTCATGCACAATTCAGTGAGCACGCACACTATATGGCAGAGGCTTTTCTCTTGAGAGCCATCACCTGGCTCCGGACACTGCTTGGAGGTCTTCTGACTGCCTTCTGCTAACCTGGGAAGTCTACAGGACTTCTCTGGAAGGCATGGATTTTGTGGATGTCTAGCATTCCGAGGTGTCAAGTCCAGCTCAGACCGCCGTTCTCTGATCTGACTGAAAACAGGCCCGGTTACCCTCGCCTGGGCTCCTGTAGCAATACCTCGGGCTGTAATTTCTTGCTTTTCATCTCTCTCCTCCACTACACAGTAAAACCAGCATGGAAAGAAGCCTGGTCTCTTGTCCAGCTTTGTATACCTCATGTATCACACTGGGATGCTTAGTGAATATCTGTTGAAAAAATGAGTGAATGAATAAGTGAAAGAATGGGCCTGAATCAGAACTCAGTCTGAATGGGGGCGGCTGCTGTATTTTTCGGAACCTCCCCCTACGGGAAGGCTTCTTTGTCCCCGCAGGGTACGCCTCTGCTGACCCACCATCCTTTGTGTGTGATGATTCCAGTTCTGGAGTTCTTTCCCCTGTTAATTCATCAAAAGAGGGAAGAATGGGGAAACTATGTGTTGGTCAGCACAAGGTGGGGAGCATTGATCCCTCCCCTGTTTGCTGAACACCTTGAGGTCCTTTCATCAGAAACTCAGAAGCGGTAAAAACAAGGGCCTTCAATCTCAAGGATGACAGCTGGTGGATTGATGCCCGGAAGAGGTGGGGAGGCCTTCGCTTTTCTTCTCCCAGCTGAGGGAATTCAAATGCTCAGGGCCCACCTGGTGACTCACTGGCTTGCTGCGATTAGGCCTCCTTTCCTGCCCAGCACCGATTCCTGTTCTTTACTGTTGCTCAACAGCAGTTTCTCTGACAGTGGCTCCCCTGGATGTCACCACAAACTGAAATCAACACAGACAATGCTTCGTGCCCTTTAAAATCTGGGTAGATTTTCTGTCCTAACCAGCACTTCATGGAACAGCGTCACCATCGCCTGTGGACAGCCCCGTCCCCTCTGGAGTGGGTAGTGCCTCTCCCACCTCCGGGATGATGGACAGGGAGTTGGTCTGGTAGTAAATAGCTTAAAGCATCTCTATAGGCTTGTCCTAAGAGAGAACCAGGCCCCCAGGAACTCTCTCAGGTTTGTTCATGGCAGGGAAAACTGGACTCATGAATGGAGAGCTGGTTGGGGGAATAAAACAACCCACTCAAGGGCTTGTACATGTCCAGCCTTACTTGCAAGCCTGCCATAGTTGAGCAAAGCAATCTGACTTCTCTGAAGTCTGAGAGAAGATCTGGAAACAGCTGCTAAACACCTATAGAGAGGTTCCAGAAGCCAAGTGGGAAGAGGATAGTGGGAAGTGGGTTAGTTTTCTAGACATTCATTCATTCATTAAACAAACATTTATTGGAGTACCTTCTGTGTGCCAGGCACTGTTCAAGGCTCTCCTGCCAGCCACATGGGAATTGTTAGCTCCCTACATCTTTTTATGGTTTCCATCATCCTCTTTTAGGACAACAGCAGATATCCTCATCCCTCCAATACAGAAACAATACAGATTTAAACTCCTTGGCACAAATGCTGACAAGGTCTTTATGTAACCAGGCAGAGACGGAGCCTCCCAGGAGAGATAGGGCTGGGCTGGTGCTTTTAGTGAAGACTCAAGTGGGTGATCCCCCAGCCTGAACCAGTTCCACCTGCATCTCCACTTCAGCCATTGACAGTGACCTCAATTCAGGTAAGTGAATCAGCTATTTCCCCAGGGGAGTGGGGAAGTGACTTCTACCACGGACCACAGTGAGGCCTGAGGGAGGTCTACCAGCTGTCTGTGAAGGGGGGGAAGGTAAAGTTCATAGCCTCAGGTTCCTGGAGTGCAGGTATTGGTCACCTCGCGGAGTCCCCTCCTTATGGGTGTGGTTTCACTACCCACCAGCACAGTTCCAGGGATCTGAGAGTGGAACAAGCTGGTGAGACCACATCCTGGTAAATATCCTCTAGGGGAGCCCAGGAATTTAGGCGCTACCTTTGAGCATTGTCTGGACCTCGGAAGGGAAAGAGCATCCAGGAGAGAAAGAGGACAAAGTCCATGGGGTGGGAAAGGCTTCAGATTTTCCTTGGTGAGGAAAGGACAGGAGAAGGCACAGCAGAAGTAAGGGCTCTGACCTGCTGTGGCAACACACTCTTTCCCAGCACCCTTGAGAACCAGGAGGGACTCGCATGGGCTGAGAGCATGGTGAGACCCCATGTTGGGATCGGGGTGCCTGCCAGCCTCTCTGGGTCTGTGAGTGGTCCTTCTCTCTGTTCCCCATTTCCTCGAGGGTCTCAGTAAAGATGAGGTGTAGGATCTCAAATTCAGGGTTCCCAAGTACCATCTGAGGGACAGCGGTATAGGAGCCGTGCCCTGGTGCAGGGAGGGTTTGGTGGGGAGCAGAGGGGAGAGGAGTCTGGGCTTCCAGCCATGTTACCTGAAAGTGTTGCAAAGTTTCTCTCCCAGTGGGTACGTCCGGTCCTTCTTCTCAAACTCGTCATCAAAGAGGGTGAGTGAGTATGCGGCTCTGTCTACCACGTAGCGGGGCCTGGGCTGGCTCATGTCTGGGGCATTTACAAGCTTTGGGAGAAACAGAATAGGGAGGATGAGGGGCATCCCTTCTCAGCGCCGGCCTGGGCCATCTCTCTCTGGTCCTAGCTCAGCAGGTTTTATGCTGTCTTCCCCGCCCCCAGCCAGCAAGGTGCCTCCCTTCCCTCTTTCAAGTCTTTCCACCAGACTCACTTCTCCTGGTGGCCTTCCTTCCCAGGCACAGGTGATGCATACACTTGCCCTGGCTGTTTTGCTTGGCACTCAGCACGTGGCTGGCACTCCACATCTATGATATCACTGTCACCCCCGCTGAACACCAGGCAACAAGGAGGCGGGAGTGCAAGGGCAGGAGTCACGGCTGGGATTCAGCGGGTTGATCCTCTCCCTCCTTCCCTTGTCATCCTCCCCACAACCCACGCTGGCCCCTGGTATCCTCGCAAGCCCCTTTGCCCTGCCCTCCCACCTCAGTTTCCCGGGCAGAAAGGCTCATACCATCCTGTCAGTCAGCTTGGAAGAAAGAGAGCAGGCTGCCTGGAGGCAGGGGGATGGCCAGGGTGACCTTGGGAGGACCCTTCTTAAAGGAGCCGCCTAGGACTTCACCAACAGGTTTTCCCAGGGGGACAGTGGTGTTTGGGGAAACCAAGATGGTCTGCGCTGGCTGGCTCTCCCACGGCTTCCTGTGTCTAACCTTTCCCCCTCCCTGTATACTGATGTTTCTCTCCTTGCTTTTTGCGCAACCTTGCTGACGTTCCAGGAGCTGAGCAGGGCAGAGCTAACTGCCAGGCCCCCGAGGCCCAGAGGAGCTCCCAGTAGAGATCTTCCCTCCTCCATCCTCCAACTGCTGCCACCCCCTCCTGTCCCCTGCCCCCCAGCGCTGGGAGAAACCTGCCTGGACGACCTCAGAGGAAGAAGGAGTGGGAGAAAAGAGATGGCATAAGCTTAGAAGGAGATGATGTCTCCCAGGGGGAGAGGGTGGGATGGCTGTAACCAGTTTGGCAAAAGGTTTGAGAGAGAGTTACAAGTGAGAAACCACACGGGGGACTCAAGATGCTCCTCCGCAGGCTTCCCAGGGGAGAAGCTGGGTGAGTGACAGGTTGTCAGAGGGGAGCAGGTTGGTTGATGCTTTTTGTGGAAGAGCACCCTGGGGGAGAGGAGGGTTAACTAAGGGCCCAGAGACTTGGGTTCTAGTGCTGGCTTTACGGGTGAAGTGGAAGGAGCAGCATTCCTTTCTGAACCTCAGATTCCTCATCAGCAAAACTGCGGGACCATAACCTCACAAGGTTGTTTGAGGATCAGATGAGTAAATGGACAAGAGAGGCTTGTGTAAAATGTAAGAGTGATATAAATGTAAGTTGCTATTGTGGATAAGACTGTGTCCAGGTAGGTGTAGGTCAGGCTGGTGCATCCCATTCACTGGGTCACAGGACCCTGAGTTCCACCAGGATCTGTAAGCACGGTGCCCTGCAGAACCCCCCAGATGCTACTTAGCTGGCAGGGCAGTTGTGGGTGAATCTGCCCACAGCACCTGGGCCTGCCCAGCCCTTTGCCTGGTGCTTAGTGTGCACCCAACAATTGCTTGTTGAGTGAATCAATAAATGTTCTTTTTGGAGAACACATGGGTTGAATTGAATAAAGTAAAGGCCTGTAAGACATTTCAGTGGGACAAGTAGAGAGACTGCGTGACATAAGGAAAACAGTACAGGTTTTGGAGCCAGGATGACCTGGGTTCAGAGTTGGTTTCTTCATCTGTAAATGGGGATAATAACAGTCCCAGGCATTTACCATGAGGACTAAATGAGATCATGAGTGTGAAGTCTGGTCTTCCAAGGCCACCCAGTGAATGGTAACGGCGATGATTACTATGATTAAGATGGGAGGGTGCTTCCTTCCTCTTGGG
The DNA here is from genome assembly GCF_014754425.2 of Oryx dammah. Classification (NCBI taxonomy): domain Eukaryota; kingdom Metazoa; phylum Chordata; class Mammalia; order Artiodactyla; family Bovidae; genus Oryx; species Oryx dammah. Next base: position 75,360,481 of record NW_024070205.1, on the reverse strand, counting down.
AGAGACTGTTCAGAGGCTTCCAGCCCTTCACCTCCAATGAGGCAGGGTGGCCTCACTCGCCCTTTCCCGGCCCACCCTCTCGTTGGGTCTGGAAGGGCCCGACCTTCCCAGTGCTTTGCCTGGTGGGCTCTGTGGGAGAAATGAGTGGGGATCATGACCCTCTGGAGGGACCCCGAGCTCCAGCCTGGCTTCAGAGGAAGACTCATAGACTTGGGGAGTCTATGCTTGGCCACCAAATGGACCACTTATAAAGGAATAGCCAGGATTTTCAAGGGGGCTGCGCCAGGAGAGGGAAGAGGAGGCAATGGAAGATCTTGTTTCCGTGCCAAGCAGCACGCAGCGATACCAGAGTCTCTGCGTCCTAGGGCCGTGCGTGTGGGGCGGGGAGAGGTGGTCAGCATCTGATCCTACAGAGCCCACTCACCCGGCTCCCCTGCTTGGCCCCCTCGTGTCCTCAGTGGCACCTTTCACTCCCCGGCATACTTGTCCTGCCCTTTCCCTCCTGCAGCCTCCACATTCAGCAGCCCATCAAATCCCATTGCTATTTCCTTCCGGTGTCACTCCCAGGTCTTATCTCACACCTGGACTATTGCATTAGCCTTCTGACCAATTCCCCAGCCCACACCCCCAGCTCAGAAACTCTCAGCTTCCTCGTGTCCAGGAGGGGATCAAGCCCAGACTCCTTATTTTGGCGTGTTTGTCCATGCATCAGCTGACCCTCTTTTGGTAGACTCAGTAGATGTGTAGGTTGCATCTGCCCTCTGTATCTGGGCTGTCCACTCACCCCACCTGAGCAAGCTTCTTCAGTTTTCCCTCTGGGGCTCCCTCCATACTTTCCACCTTACCTGAGATGCCCTGACTCATTCTGCCCTCACTCAGCCCTGCCCAGTCTTAAGACCTGCTAGGTTCCTCCTCCTCCCTCTCTTCCTTCTGCCTGCCCTCCTCCTCCTTTTCTCTGATGCCTTTCCTGAACACCCTCACCTGGGATCTCTTTCTCCTCAAAACTCCTTTCTTTGGACGCCCCCAGCCTGCACACCACTATTGGCTTCTGGCAAAGGGAGGCAGGAAAGAGAGCACAGGTGCTGGAAATCCTTTCAAGAGCACAGGTGGATTTGGATGACACGGGACCATGTCAGATGGGGCTTAGATGTTGGGGGAGTTCCCACTGACAGAGGAGAAAAGATCCCTCCCTTCTCTGGAATGTAAAATCTGTCTCTCTCCCCATACGTTGCTTGTCTTCATCTAGACATGGGTGCTGAAGGGAAGAAGGCCCTGGGAGCTTTTCCAAACCTGAGTGTGCACTATGTATAAAAATGAAAGCCCAGCAGCCTCAGAAAGCTTTGTTCAGAAGGGAACCTGAGGACCAGGTAGGTCCAAATCTCTCATTTTGTGGACGAGGAAACTGAGTCTCAGAGGTGAGACTTCGAGCCAGGCCTTTGACTCCAACTCAAGTGCTCCTGTTGAAAAGGCCCCAGACTTTCCAGAGACGACCCTGATTCTGCTCTGTGGCATCCCTGAGTGGTATCAGACACCCCGTGACCTTCCACCCCAGCCAGTGATACAGGATGTCCAGGTTGCGCTTTTCCTCCTGAGGGCCCTGTGGGAGGTTCTGGCTCCTCCCTGGGTCTGGACTTTCCCAGGACAGGGACGGACAGAGTGGCAAACCTGCAACCCCCCGAGCTTCCCCAGCTTCTGGTGAGGAGGTGCCCTGGTCATACTTCCTAATTCCAAGACTAGGGGTTGAGGCTGGGTGGGGCTTCGGAGGGGAGGTTACTTCATCCCCAGCCAGTCCTTCTGGCCTGGAGGAGAGGGGGATGGGAGGGAGAGGCAGAAAATGGCGAGCTGGCAGCGTGGTGGGAGGCACCTCTTCTAGGTGGCTCCCGGGGTTCTCAGAGAGTCCAGGGCCTCCCAGTCCCCCAGAAAGGGCTCCTACAATGCCTGGCTAGGGGCACGAAGGTGAAAGAGGGAGCAAGAAGGGAGGGGGTGTAGGGAACACGAAGACTTGATTCCTGGTTAAACAAACACACAGCCCTGCCAAATGATGTCAGCATGGCTGAAAAAAGTCAAGTGCTCCATTGCCATAGGCGTGTATCACCCAGCCTGCCTCCCGTCAAACGGTGTGGGCCCCTCCAGAGCCCCCCATCCCCCACTGGATCGGGGACAAACAGCAGGTGCCATGTGACAATATGGAGGAACAAAAGGGTGCCCCGCCCCTCCCCAGTGTGGAGGCAAGGAGAGCAGGTCCTGAGTCACCGGAGAGACCTAGAGGGGGGCGTGGGGCTTAAGGGCAGCAGAAGGTGAGAAGAAAAGAGAGAGGGCAGGAGAGGTGGGTGTCTGGACAGTCCCCAAGGCTTGGCAGGGGACTGGGGTCACATCTGGGGCAAGGGGGGATGGGGGTTTTTGCAGAGCTAAGGAACTGGAGGTGGGAACAGGGGGAAATGGACTCTGTCAGGAGGGCACAGACAGAGCAGACTCCTCTTGGGTTCTTCCTCAGACTCTTAATCCCCCTGCAGTGAGCTCATTCGAAAGAAAGCCCACTGCAATCTCCTCCCAGTTGTATTTCTGACAAGGTCTGTCTACAATGCCCATGAGAATACTGTGGGCAAAGATGGGCTTGGGCATCGTGCCCGAGTGAATGCATAGAAAGGCTTGGAACGGTGCCCGGCCACGGTATGTGAGCAACAAATTTGCACTGTGATTATTATTACTCCGATTTCCCTGGAGGGGTCTCTTCATCGTGCCTCTGTAACCTCAGGCAGGTCATTCTGCTTTTCTTGGGCTTCTTTTTCCACTCTGCTCTTACTTGCCTCCCACCCGCCCTTCCCCATGCCCTTGTTCCTCTGAAAGTTTCCAGGACTGGTGAGAGGAGGACCGAGAAGTCATTTCAGAAGGGGCAGGACACCTGGGAAGCAGAGAGCTGCAGAGCCCGTCTGTGGGGTGTCAGTGGCCTGGGGGTGATCCTGTCATTGTGGCCCAGGCTGACTTCCGCCTCAGCCCTGTGGGGTGTGTGTGTGTGACTGGAGGGGAGTCCTTTGATGTGCACACGTGCCAGGCACAGGAACAACCCCAGCTCGGCCAACCCACCTTGGTCTTCTTATCACTGGTCCCTACTCGGGCAATCACTGTGTCCTCGGCAGAGGAAAGGTCACTTTCAGGCTTCCCTCTTTGCTCTAGCTGCTGGTTCCTCCCCATCTCATCCAGGGTGGGAGCCAGAGGGAAAGGGTGGGTGCTGGGGTGTGTTGGGTGGGAGCTAATGATGGGAGAGGAGGGCTGGGGTCTCAGCTGGCGACCATGTCTCTGACATGAAGGAGTGTGGGCAGAGAGGCCTGTGAGTTTCCAAGACCTTTTATCAACATTCCTTTTATCTCTACTCCCTCCATGTTTCTTGGGCAAATTTCCCACCCCCAATCCCCAGGCCAATTCCCTTACCGGTAATGCCAGGGGAGAGCGTGAAATCTCCCTGCATGCCTTCTTGCTCTCCGGCTATTCTAGGGCCTGGCCTCCCCACCAGGGGGGAATCCCTGCCACCCACCCCATCCCACTGTTCATCTCTAAGCCCGCAAGCCCCCTCTCTGCTTTCTCTGCTGGAGACAGCTGTTGGGCTAAGGAATCAGCTCCAGCAGGAAGGCACTTCCCAGCAGTGAGACCTGACCAAGGTCATGGGTGCCTGAAACACTTCAGGTCAGGCTCCTGAAGGTCTGTATGGAGACTACGGTTAGTCTTGTGTACCTCTTTGAAGCAGCTGGGTGTCCAAGGACTCCAGTGAGGGGCCCGCTGCTCTGGTTTAAGAAATCTGGAGCTTCCTCAGTGCTGACCTGGTCACTCATTCCCTCAGGGATTTCCCTGGGATCAGATGTGGGTTGGTTGATTTAGCTCAACACACATTCACTAAATACCTGCTTTGTGACCATCCCTTGAAAGACTGGACACCAAGAGATAAAAATGAATCCTCCTCTGTCCCCCAAGCTTTCATACAAATGAGCCTTCAGGTTAGTTGACCAGGCTCTGGGAGGCGCCCACAGAGACCATCCTGGTGCTGAAGGAGCTGTGTGTGCCAGTCTTGGTGTTGCCCAGGGAGGGTCTTGCCAGACCCTGAACGCCAGGGTCAAGGGAGGCTGGGAGGGCCGTGCCAGAGGGGTGTCAGTGGGAGTGATGCCGCTGGGAGGAAGGCCTCTCTCGGCTTGCCCTACTTGGCATGCTGTGCCTCCCCAAGGGGCATGACCTTAAAGCTGGTCTTTCTCTGGTCCTCAGGCTCAGTGCAGTCAAGTGTAAGTGGGGGAGCTGGTGCTCGAATGACAGATCGGCTTGGCCGAGCCTGGGGATCCTGTGGGCTCGTTGAGAGGAGTGGGGGTCCTGCCTGAGGGTGAATTGGGCCCCCTCCGAGCTGTTGGATGAGGAGTTAGAAGCTGGTTCAACCCTCCTGAGTGAAGCATTCACCAGGGAGTCAGGTTGACGGGTCCTGCTGCTGCCTGCCTGCCTGCCTGATGGAGCCCTGCTTGCTGTCTCTAAGCCTCCCTTTGCCCTCCAACCTCCTCCAACCTCTCAGGACTCAGGGGGCACAGCAGACAAGGGGCAGGTGCCTTGAGTAGGTGGAGAAGCAAACAAGTGAGAGAGAACACCTTGGGGCAGAAGGACAGGGAGACAGTTGCACAGAGACTGGAGAGCCAAGCACTAAGTACCCGCTGCTTCCAAGACCTGCAAAGAAGGAGAGGTGCAGCCAGCAGCCTAGAAGGCTGGCGCCCCAGGGAAGGTCCAATATTTTTGTTCTTTCCTCTGCAAAGGGAAGAAGCCCTGGGGGTCTGGCGGGTCTCTCCGCTGGAGCTTCTGTCCTGCTCGCTCCCTTGGCCCCTGGCCCTGCAGCCGAGACCCTCACATGGAAGTGAGAGCCCCAGGGGCTTCTCAGGGCTGAAGGGCTGGGCACTGTTCTCAGACCCTGGGGGCCCAGAGCCTGCTCCCTACCTGTGCTCTGGTTGGCAAACAGCTGCCGCTGTGACCAGCTGGTCCCCGTCATCCCTCCCCTCACGGCCCCCAGCCCCCGCCCTCCTCCAGGGATGACCCCAGTCCAAGGGGCACCTGGCTGGTGCTTACCGGTGGGTGAGCAGGGCCGTCTGGGCAGGGCTGCAGGCGTGTCTGGGGAGCGGGCAGCCGAAAGGTGTGTGAGAGGTGTGCGAAAGGGCTCTGCTCAAATAATCCAGGGAGGCGTTTATAAATAACTTTACCTCAGGGCCACGGGGTGAGCCCCGGCTTCCGATTGGCTCGGAGGGGAAGTGGTTTTGAACACTACACCATAGCTAAGCCTGGGGAGATAGGAAAAGGAGATAAGGGAAGAAAGGTCCCAAATGAACAGCCCTTTTTTTGTTTTGCCCAAGGAGCAGGGCTGTTTGATGGGAGCTTGGCACTTCCTAAATCCACCCCGGAGACAATAGGTCACATTCAGCGGCCCCAGCCCCATGGGCTCCCCCTGGCCAGCCAGCCGTGGCTGAGGAGGGGTCGAAGCAGACCCCTCTCCGAGCTTGCTGTCCTGCTGCTTCTGGGGTCAAGCCGCATGGCCTCTTGGACAAGGGGACTCATTGAGGCCACCCAAGGGGAGGGGGCCTGGGGCTCCTTGCTTTGAAGGTTGGAGACTTGGGGTGTTACAGGGGGACAGTAGAGCTCTGAGAACCCCCGAGGAAGGCTGCAGGCCACTTTTGGGGAGGCCTGAGGGCCCTTGAGGGGTTTAGGGCAGTGGTGGAGACCTGGCTCCCAGGTCCGTCCCCAACCTTAAGGCACTCGTAAGTTCTGTGTCTGGACCGATGCCCTCCTAACTTCCCAGGTAGGGTGTGCAGGGTGCATGGGGCTTTGGGATATGGTAAAGGCACTCAAGAAACTGGAGAGCCAGCAGTTATCTGTAAGGTGGCCTGAAGGCTTGCACATCTCGGTCACAGGTCTCTGTCACTTCAATCAATGAGTGAACGCCCATCGGTCATGGCTTGGCCCATGTTGCCACGTGCCTTCTGGGTTACAGCTGTCCACCCACTCCATGCCCACTGAGCATTGTTGAGAACCTCAGACAGGGCAGAGGGGTGGGTTAGGGGAGTTTCTTGACATATTTCCTGAGAGAGGGAGTCCCCAGCTGGTGCCAGAAGCCCCTTCCTTCTCATATCTGGGGCGGTACTGTGTTAGTCTGAATTGTCCTCTCATCTCTCCAGAAGACAACAGAGGCTCTGAGATGGGTTGGAATCAGTACAGAGGGTTTCAGTAAGTCCCCCTGGAAGCTAAGGAGAAAGTCCCACTGAGAAGGTGAAATGAGCTAGCTTTAGCACATAATAAGGATTCAAAAAAAAAAAATGTGGGTTTATTTATTTATCTCTTTATTTTGCTGTGCAGCATGTGGGATCTTAGTTCCTTGACCGAGGATCGAACCCATGCCCCCTGCATTGGAAGCACAGAGTCTTAACCACTGGACTGCCACGGAAGTCCCACAATAAATATTTGTTGAATGAATGAAAGAATGAATTGTCTGCAAGCCCAGCCCAAGGGAGAGTTTGCAGACGCATTGCTCCTGGGGCCGAGGGTAACACCCAAGGTCACTCAGAGTTGTCAGGGTGTAGCCAGGGGCCTGAACGAAGCTGGCCCGAGAATGCCCTGCCACTTGCCGAAGGCAGGGTATGTGTGTGGACGCTTCCTCCAGCAGACCTTCCGCAGGCCCCGCACAGGCCTAGCTGTTGTGTTCCACAGCTCCCTCTGCTTCATCATAGTAACAATGCACAGGTCACAATGGATGGAAGTTATGTGTTCAGTCACTGACTTTCTCCAAGGACCGCGAACTCCACGAGGAGGGTAGGGCAGTGCCTGCACTCCTGCATCCCTATCATGTATCGCAGTGCCTGCCACTTAGTAAAAGTTCAGTATAGATTTGTGCAATGGGTGAATGACTGTGTGATGAAATCTTCAAACAAAGTAGAGCCAGAGGTCCAGAACTGGCACATCCATCTCCAGTATTGCCCAGGGGCATGGGTAGCATGACCTGGTCTAAACTTTGCACAGATGAGTTATCAGTGTTAGTCGCTCAGTTGTGTCCAACTGAGACCCCATGGACTATAACCCACCAGGCTCCTCTGTCCATGGCATTCTCCAGGCAAGAATACTGAAGTGGGTAGCCGTTCCCTTGGGGTTTTCCCGGCCCAGAGATTGAGCTCAGTCTCCTGCACTGCAGGCGGATTCTTTACAGTCTGAGCTACCTTATCAGACTCTCCCTATAGCCAGGTGACCACGAATACCGAGAACAAACAGCTAAGTTCACTTGCTGGGATACCATGCCTGCCAGGGAAATCTTTCAGTTGCACTTTGGTTCTTTTAGTGCAGAGAATGTACTGTCCAATTGTCTGGAGCATCTAGGACTGCCCACAGGTACATTTCTCTCTTTTAAATGACCCATGGACATTTTCGTCTATCGATTGATCTAGTGTGAGTTTTGTTAATGTGAGTCAGTCTCTCCTGAATCTGATTGACTTTCGATAGTGACACTAGGCTTTCAGACAGGTTATCTGGTTTAATTCTCATAGCAACCATGTGATGTAGTCATGTTACTGTCATTTTTAGGAGGAGTAAACTGAAGTTGACTAAAGTGAAATAACTTGCTCAAAGTCACAAAGGCCTGGATTGAAGAGGCAGAAATCCAATTTGGATATTATGGCTTCAAATTCTATGCTTAGTCCATTTTATCACTTTAACCTTTGACCTACAAAGCAAAGGATGACACCCACCTTTTAAGACTCCACCTTTTATATACTTTCAGCCTCCCCATCAGGTATATCTTCCAAGATAACTTGGATAAACATGGCTGAGGCCTACAGGATGGGGCTGGCAACTTGTTAAGGCTCCTCCCTAATCCTTCTCCAACCGTCTTAGCAAAATTCTGGGAAGGTTGATCTTTTATAATAGTGACAGGAAGCATAGAGCCTAGAGGGTTCTCTGAAGTCACCAAGGGAGCTAGACGGAGCCCTCAGAATCTGGGGAAAGCCAGATCAGAAGCTAGAGAAGCAGAGGACAGGAGGGAGAGGCAGGTGGCTCAAAAGGACATCTTAGGGGTATCTTGGATAGAGTTAAATTATGGAACAGAGGGTAGGTGGGGAGAAAACAAAGGTGGGGAGAGACAGATGGCAGGAATGACAGCACAGAGAAGAGGCAGACTCAGAAACCAAGAGCAAGCGGCAAAGAGCAAGCACATCAGCATCCCAGCAGCTCACAGTCCTGATTCTTGTTAATCATTGTCTATTTTTTATGGTAAAAACATTTCAGCATCAACCCTGTACTTTCCTGGAGTATACAGATTCTCCTTTGGGAACAACCTTACCCGTAGAGTTGAAGACTGTATTCATCCATCCATCCATCCATCCATTCACTTAACTTAACCATTGCCCAATGCCAGGATGCTGCACTGGGGATACTGAGATCCACAAGGCCCACCCCCTGCCCTGAGAAGATCTCACTCTGGGGGGAAGACAGCGAGGTGAAGAGACCCTCATTGCTTGCAATCACAGTACCACGGCCATGTGGAGGAGGGGATGGTGGGGGTGGTTGGGAAAGGCTTTCCCCAGGAGGGGACACAGAAGGGCCGATCGTGGCCAGAGCCTGGGACTTAAAGTTTAAACCCCAGGTGGCCACTCCCAGGAGGAAGGGGGACGGGCACTGTCCTGGAAGCACTGTTTTTATAGAGGAGGGGTCTCAGCGTGTCTCCAAGACTCTGACCCCTGACTCCATCCTAGGTTCTCCCTTTAAAGCCTATCCCTGAGTTTCCATCTGACCAGAGCTCCACTCTATTCTTCAGCAGATCTTAGAGCAGTGCGTGTACAGACACACATAATAAGCTCATACCAAACAGATTTGGGGGATTTACTGAGTTATGTAGGTAAAGCCAAAGTAGTCACAAAGTACCCTTCTGACTATGTCACCTTGGAGCTGGTCCAGCTAAGGAGCAGCTAGTTTCCACACTAGTAAACTGAGGCTAGACCTCAAGAAGGAGACGAATCCTGCCACCTCTAGCCTTATCTGCACCTGCTGGCTTCTTGTACCTGTGCCCTGCGTGGGGCCTGGGCCAAGCGTGCGGGCAGGATCATGTTTTAGGCAGAGCAGCCCAGCAACTTAAGCAAACACCTCAAGGCTGGAGTCAGAAAAATCTTCAGCACCTTGCCCTGCGGTGGCAGGATCTGACCTGGCCCTGCGGGTGCCAGTTTCCTGAGTTCCTGGGAGCCGGCAGGGCTGCAGGGGTACCCACGGAGAAGCCAGCTTGCACCTCTCTCCTCAGGGAAGCCAGAGCACAGAGCGGTGAGCATCTGAGGTGGGTCAGGGGACAGGGGAGGCAAGGCGAGCCCCAGGGACGCCAAGCTGTGTCCAGTCTTAACTCAGGGAACCGGAGCTTCTGCTGTGTGCCTGGCACCATGCTAGGTGCTGGAGACTGAGGCTGAAGACTGCCAGGCCCCGTGAGGCCATGATCCTGAAAAGCAGGCAGAGGGAGGCTTCCGAGAGCACACACGGCCACAGGGCTGGTAGGCAGCATGTCGGAAAGGAAGCTAAGGAGGGCTTTGAAGGCTGTAGAGTGAGGACAGGATCCGTCTGGAGAGAGTCGGATCAGCACTGGCCAAGACCTCCCAGCATCTGGGACCAGAGGAAGGGGAACATTGCTGAACCCTCAGATGAGGAGTGGAAGAAGGGGTCTCAGGACTCTGAGTCCTCTCTCTCAGTTTACAGGTGAGAGAGAGATGGGAGGGACCTGCCTAAGGTCACCCAGAGAGGCCGTGTCAGAGCCCAGGCTGGGCGCCACCCAGGACCCCAACCTGGCCCTCCAGCCTGGCCTCTCTCCACACAGCGGGTGCAAGGTGTCTTTGTGACCCTCCCTCCCTTGTCTGTGTCACCCAGGGGCTCCCCAGAGACACTGGGTACCCAGAGTGCTGCCTGCAGAGGTCTTCCCTGATTGTGGGGCCCGAGCACTTTGCCCTGAGGTTTGGGACAAGCAGGTCGGCAGCGTCGGGCCTGGGAGCCCCGGTGTGCTGGTCTTGTAGCTGCCAGACAGAAGAGAAGACTCTGCTCAGGACCGGACCTTGGCGGGCTGGGTGAGGGTGTCCAAGGCACTTCACACTGCCCTGGGAACCCCACGAATGAGGCTGGAGGTGAGCTGGGGTTAGTTCCAAGTCTAGTCACGTTGACTGCAATTCTGGCTTTGGGCCCTTAAGCCAAGCGTGTATTAGCCTGGTATAAGGGCTGCCTCCAAGAGCGGTATAGAGGTTGGGGTATAAGAGGACCTAGACACCCTCCCAATTCCAGGAGAACTGAGATAGCTGGAGAAAGAAGGCATTGACAACCTTGGTTCCAGGGTCTCGCCCTAGCTCCAGGGTCTAGCTTGGGCAGCGAGAGAAGTTGATCACAAAAGGGACTTGACCTCACAAAGAGATTGGAAATGATGCCTCCGCATCTCCCCTTTCTTATCCCACATTTTCCTGGAAAGAATAAAACGGGAAGGTACCTATCACTCACCAGCCAGTCCAGTCCTCCCAGCTCTTCTTCCCATCACTGCTGACCACACAGGCCTCTCTCCTCTGCGTGCTGACAGCTGTGCTCTCTGAACCCCGACTGGCCAAAGGTGAGGCAGTCTGGGTCTTCTAGTTACTGTCTCCCCAAGAGCTCTTTGAAGCCAGTGACTATGTCACAGGTACGTGAGAGGCATCAGGATGTAGTGGGAAGAACAAAGACTTCAGGCTGAGACTCTGGCTCTGAGTTTGCTGGTCATGTGATCTTGGGCCAGTTTGTTCATTTTGGAGGCTCAGTTTGTCCACCTGTAAAAGGGTACACACGACGAAAAGGAAATGCTTTTGTAAGGCAAGTTCCTTCCCTTGGGGCATGACCACCTGGCCTTTCGCCCATACCCATTACCTCTCCAATACCTGCTACCCTCAGCCCTTTGGCCCCACCCCAGCCAGTAACACCCTTTGCCACCCTGCACCTCAATGACCCTGCTCCCTCGTCTCAGGAGTCAGGAGGTTTGGGCTCCCACTTGCAGGCCTTGCCCTCCTGGCCTCCCAGGGATGCAGCCAAGTGGCAGACTGGGTTCAAGAAGGCTCTCCTCCCGAGTTGCTGCAACAAAACATCAGGGCATTAGTCACACCTGGGCCTTGGAGCCCCTACCCGCCTTCCCCTCCTGCCTCTGGGAGGTGCCAAGCAGAGAGGGTGTGAGCGTGAACGTTGGTGTGCGTGTGCAGGATGTGGGCGCTGAACAAGTTGCTTTTCTGAAAGGGAGTGGGGCTCAGGGCATGTATGCACCCCTACTTTTGCCCCCCCACCTCACAAGCTCCCCAGTTACTTTCTGCCTGTGGTCTTTGCCTCACCCTGCAGCCTGTGGCCTGGTGGGCTGGGGTGAGTCCCCTCACCCTCTGGGTCCTGGTGCCCTCCTGCCTGAGGAATATGCCAGACTCTCGAGAGCTGGACACGCACTAGGTGTGGGCAGCCCTTGCAGGAACAGAGCCTTGCAGCTGGGACTCCTCTCAGTTCATGTTGGAGAGAGGGACGGTGGAGGGGACGGTGTCTCCCCGAGTTTTTCCCCCAGGGGCTGTGTTTGGGTGATATGTCCAGAAAGTTACTCCCCAGATAAGCCTTCCTTGCTGTGTTTTCTCAGCCCTCCAAGGTCAGGCCACCTAGCATCCTGATTCCGCCCTCATCTCGCCCAGAACCAGCCATCACAGGCTCCGGCAGAGGAGGGAGCATGCTGGGGTAGGTTTTCAGCCCCAGAGAAGAGGTTGTCCACTCTTGGTAGGGGACTGGGGCTGGCTCAAGTCTTCAGCACGGGACACGCTCAGAGCTCCTCAGTCCTGAGCAGTCTGAACACCATTCTCCCTCTGGGAGTCTGGGGGTAAGGGCGTAAGATAGGCATGGAATTCCCTGAGAATGTGGGAGAATGTGGTCCCAGCTTGACGGATGGTGCAGGAGGGGGCCTAGGCCAGTGTGTTGGGACCTCAGCTGGGGCCGCTTCTCTGGGTCTCCCAGCACAGCAGGCAGAGGCGGGTATGATGGAGGCTGGCCGCGAGGCTCTGAGGTCCAAGGCTCCAGAAGCACATGTCCTAACTCCAGAGTTCAGGGAGCAGGCCGCAGCACAGATGGCTTTGGAGGAGTCCTTAGGACAACTTGGTCGCTGGGGCTAGTTCCTGTCAGCTGTCCAGGGCTGAGCTCCGGCCCGGGCCGCTCACAGAGCCGCATTGCTCCCCGGGAACCGCTCGAGCGTTTAGCTCGTCTTGTCCTGCTGGTACATTCGTTGGCTGTGATTCCCACTGAGGACATCTTCAGAGGCAGGCAGGGCGCCAGGCTTGCGGATAGGCCCCGGACTGCTCCGTCGAGCAGGAAGCTGGGAGAAGGTGCGCTCACCAGCCTTCAATGTGACCCTTGAGGCTGTTTGCCAAGGGTAGTGGCAAGTCTGCCTGGGAAGTTCTGATGCCGCTGCTGGCCCTGCCAGGAGGCTGAGAGCAGACCCCACTGCCAGCGTGTCCCGGGACTGGCTCTGGCTCCCAGGGAGCAAGCTGTGTGATTAGGGGCAAGCTGCTGAGCCTCTCTGAGCTCCCAGCTTCCTCATCTCCAAAGTGAGAGAGATAGCAGCACCTGCCGCAGAGTGATACTGGGAGGACTGAACAAGGTAACTCATGAAGCCCTTGGGCAGCAAGGAGGTCCAACTAGTCCATCCTCAAGGAAATCAGCCCTGAATATTCACTGGAAGGACTGATGCTGAAGCTGAAACTCCAGTACTTTGGCCACCTGATGTGAAGAGCCGACTCATTGAAAAAGACCCTGATGCTGGGAAAGATTGACAGCGGGAGGAGCAGGGGACGACAGAGGATGAGACGGTTGGATGGCATCACCGACTCAATGGACATGAGTTTGAGCAAACGCAGGGAGATAGTGAAGGACAGAGAAGCCTGGCCTGCTGCAGTTTATGAGGTTGTAGAGTCAGCTCAGATATGCCTTAGCAACTGAACAACAATTCAGGAAAAACATTTATCGCAAGATCTGGCAATCTCCAGAGGGCCCACCCTACCCACCTGGTCCTTTCTCTTCTCCCCTGTCCCTGTCCCTTGAAATGCTCTCCCTTCCTTCTCAGCTCTCCACGTCCTGCAGCTCAAGCCGCCTGGCCCCCGTGCAGCCAGCCTGTTTGCTCCGACCGCGTTCAGACGCCTGCAGCTCTCTCAGGGGATAACCGCAACTAGACACTCGATCATGTGCTCTTGGGGATTTGGCTTTAACGGTTTACAAGGGACTCCCTTCTTGGATCATAGTATTTGGGTGTTATGCTTCTATTGTGTCCTTCACGGACCAAAATGTCCTGAGCTTATTAATACGAGTGCTTACCTACGGACTGAGAGCCCATCCTGGGTCCTGCCTCAGGGCAGTTATAGAAGGACCATCGTTCATTGTGGTTTCAACCTTGCTCAGTGAGGGTCCAAGCTTTCCAAAAGGTGCGTCATTTGCAGCTTCGTCCCAGCAGCTGACAAGACCCAGTCAAGGGTCACGACTGACCCCCATTTTGCCTGCTTGTGCCCCATCCCTCTGACTGAAGACCCACTTCCCCTCCAGGGCTGAGGCTCCTGTTGGCAGGCTCGGGAGTCTCTGGGCATCCCTGGGTAGATTTTTCTTCTCTTAGCTCATTCTTGCTCTCCATTGCCCACCAGCCGTGGAGAGAGGGCCCCTCTGGGGAGTTCTGCTCTGCTGCCTCCTGGGGCTCCCGTCCTCGAGGCCCAGTGTCTCAGTGAGCCCTGTGACTAGCAGCACTCCGTGCGTCCCGCAGGAGCACAGTGGAAACTTCCCTCCAGGCTGTGTGGCACTGTGGTGGCCCAACCCCGGTGAAGCCACAGCACAAACTGCTCTCTACCACCGGCGAGAGCATTGCTGTGGGCGCGTGATGGCACGCTGGAGTCCATTTTCCAGCCTCCGTGACTGTGTGACTGAGTGCGCACTAAGGCAACTCAGAGCCAAAGGAGCTCCTTCCAGATCTGGGCCTTGAGATGCTGGGTGAGTCTCCACGCTCTTTCCTCCTCCCGCCATGCTGATGACCCAGCATCAACTGTGCACAACAACAGTGGCCTGGCAAACGGGGAACAACGATGGAAAGCCTCTGAGCTCGTGAATGACCTTATGAAGTCAAGGGCTCCAGTAGCCTCGAGACTGCTGTAGGAAAAAAGAGCAACTTTATTCTGCAGTCCGCTCCACTGCATTGTAGTTTGGTCTTTAACCCACACAGGGGCCCCAAGTATGATGAGATCACTGCCCTTCAGCTTTTGCTTGTAGTCACTGCGGCTTGGCTAAGGAGAGAGAACGTAGACGCCCATTTCCTGGGTTCTCCTCCTCTGCCCCGGAGACTTGACCACGGGAACTCTTCCTCTCCTGTAAACAGAGGTCTGGAGGACCTCTGATTCACCGGCTTATCAGACACACCCAGTCTCTGGATCCCAGTTTGGGTCAGCTGGGACTCCCAGCCCTGTGCTTCCCAACAGCAGAATCATTTTTTCCCCCTTTCCCTTTCTCTCTTTTTTTAAAAAAATTTTATTGAATTATTGATTTATAATGTTGTTAATTTCTGCTGTACAGCAAAGTGATTCAGTGCTATCTCTCTCTCTCTATGTATATATATACATACATTTTTCCTTTTTTTTTCCATTATGGTTTATTGCAAGATATTGAATGTAATTCTCTGTGCTATACAGTAAGAACTTGTTGTTTATCAGTTTTATATAAAGTAGCTTGTATTTGCTAATCTCAAACTCCCAATCCTTCCTTCCCTGACCCTGACTCCTTGGCAACTAGAAGTCTGTTCTCTGTCTGCAACAGCAAAATCTTTATAGTTGATGCCCGCGGTTAAGGTGAGCCTTCCTGGATGAGGGCTCTACCCTCCTGTGTAGTTCATCTCTGTCTTCTGCTTAGAATGAGAAGATATGGGAAGGGTTGGGGGTCTTAGGGTTGGGAAGGAACCCCATGGATTGGTAGTTTCTAGTCTGCTAGGATCTCCCTGGGATTAGCAAGTAGATGAAAAACGGAGTTGTGTTACTAAAGTTAAGGAAAAATGGTGTGTTGTATTTATAGAGCACTTACAATTTATAGGGTGCTTTCCACATGTGCCATCTCATCTAATTGTTGGCCACAGCCCTGTGGCAGGGACAGGGGCTATTCATCACTGTTTTGCATATGTGGAAACCAAGGATAAGTTACCCACGCCTGGGAAATGCCCAAGCTTGCATCAGACCATCAGGGTTCCCGACTTTCTAGCTTTGTGCTCTTATGTCTCCACCCTGCCAGGCTGAAAAAATGATATGTTTTGACTTATGCTCAGGAAGTACCAGGCCTGCATTTCTTCTGAAAAGGGAAGGACTTCCTTGATGTGAGGGTAGGGGCAAGGGAGACACTTAAACTGTACTTGTCTAGAGACAAACAGTTGAATGGGATGTACATTCCCTACTGGTGAACACCTTGAAGCCCCAGGACTTCCCTGAAGTTCCCAAACCAAATAAAGGGTTTGTTGTTTTTCCCTCACCTCCTGTCCCCATCCAATTCCTGCCCTTACTCCAAGACTGCAAGGCAAACAGGTCTGGAGGCTTGTATGGGGAAGGTGGGGTCTGGGAAGAGGGAGAGATGTCCCAGTGGGGCGAACCCCACTACGCTGCTCCTGGAAAGTGTTAACTGAGAGTCCTCAGCCTAGGAAGACTCAAGGGGAGGGGGCAGGGATCGCTCTTTCACCTCCAGTGGCTCAGCCACACCAGGTACTTGGGCGGAGTGCAGGATAAAGGCCAGTGGAGAAGAAAGGTTGGTTTGACCCCAGTGTTCCTGATTTTGCTGCCCCACCAATTACACAAACAGTCCTGAGCACCCAACATGAACACACCCACATGTCTAGAACCACAGACCCCAGGTTCAGGCCCCACAGGCTTCTTTAGTAAAGCGGCATGCAGGATTTAAGTTAGACACAAAGGAGAACTTCCTGGGGTGAGGGTATTAGATAAGAGACTGGGCAGTGTGGAATCTTCTGAAGGAAGCTTGAGAGTCCCTATAAATGTGGAAGAAACGTTTATCTCTATGATTGTTGGGGTGAGGGTAGGGCTGAGGGACTTGTCCAGAGACAACCAGATGAATAAGATGTACAGTCCCTACTGGTGAACACCCTGAAGCCCAGGCATAAGGAGAGGCAAGAAAGGAACAAAGGAAAGAGGTGCATAGGACTCTCCCCTTGCTTATTTCTGTACCTGGAAATGGGAGAGGGAGGGAATTTGGGGCTTGCAATATTACAGTGGGGGCACTGCTTGACTGCTGGACAGAAAATTTTCAAAGAAGAAGGACTCTTTGATCCTTAGAACAAGGAAATGGTGAGGAGTCTGTGAGAAGGAGCATTTCCCTGTATTCAGGAGGCCAGGGACATCTGGAGTTGTCATCAGATCGGCCTGGGCATGTGAATTCAGTGGGCAGAACAAGTGGGAAAGGGGTGAGGCGGGCTAGAAAAGGGTTGCTGGGCTCTCCGCTCACTTAGCCAGACTCTACTGAGCCAAACCAACCAAGACCTGTGAGAGGGGCTCAGAAGGTCCTAAGGAAGTAGGATGATTCCTGGATACCCTAATTATTTTTATTTCTGCATTTTATTACGAAAGATTTTAAACATACAGAAAGGCCAAAAGACTTCTCTGCTGAACACCATATACCCACCACCTAGATTCTACAATTAACATTTGCTATATGTCCTTTATCACATATCACATTATCCATCCCTCTATCCATCTGATTTCTGGATGCATTTTAAGGTGAGGAACAGGCCCTGGAAAAAATGCTGATTATTCAGTTCAGTTCAGTTCAGTCGCTCAGTCGTGTCGGACTCTTTGCGACCCCATGAAACGGAGCACACCAGGCCTCCCTGTCCATCACCAACTCCCGGAGTTCACTCAGACTCACGTCCATCGAGTCCGTGATGCCATCCAGCCATCTCATCCTCTGTCGTCCCCTTCTCCTTCTGCCCCCAATCCCTCCCAGCATCAGAGTCTTTTCCAATGAGTCAACTCTTCGCATGAGTTGGCCAAAGTACTGGAGTTTCAGCTTTAGCATCATTCCTTCCAAAGAAATCCCAGGACTGATCTCCTTCAGAATGGACTGGTTGGATCTCCTTGCAGTCCAAGGGACTCTCAAGAGTCTTCTCCAACACCACAGTTCAAAAGCATCAATTCTTCGGCGCTCAGCCCTCTTCACAGTCCAACTCTCACATCCTTACATGACTACAGGAAAAACCATAGCCTTGACTAGACGGACCTTAGTCGGCCAAGTAATGTCTCTGCTTTTGAATATGCTCTCTAGGTTGATCATAGCTTTCCTTCCAAGGAAAATTGAAACTACAATCAGCTCACACCGGTCAGAACTACCACCATCAAAATATCTACAAATAATAGATGCTGGAGATAGTGTGCAGAAAAGGGAACACTCCTACACTGTGGGTGGGAATAGAAATTGGTACAACAGCTATGGAAAACAGTCTGAAGTTTCCTTAAAAGAACTAAAAATAGAGTTACCATATGATACAGCAATCCCACTCCTGAGCAAATATCTGAAAAAGATAAAAATTCAAATTCGAAAAGATACATTCACCCCAATGTTCACAGCAGCACTATTCATAATAGCCAAGACATGGAAGCGACCTAAGTGTCCATCAACAGATGAAGAGTAAAGGAGGTGTGATATATGTATGCATCATATACATGGTGTATATAATGAAATATCACTCAGTCATTAAAAAGAATGAAATATTGACATTTGCAGTAACATGGATGGACCTAGAGATTAACATGCTAAGAGAAGTAAACCATGCATAGAAAGACAAATACTATATGTGGAATCTAAAAAAAAAAAAATACAACCCTATTACAAAACAGACTCACAAACAGAGAAAACAAACCCATGGTTAGTGAAGAGGGAAGGGGAGGGGGAGGGATAAATTAGGAATCTGGGATTAATAGATGCATATAGGGAGCTATATTATAAATCTTGTAACAACCTATAATGGAAAAGAATCTGAAGCTGCACACTCGAAACTAACACAATATTGGAGATCAACTATAGTTTAATAGAACACAGAATTTTAAAAAGTGAGGTGTGGACATCAGTACCCATTTAGGCCAGTACGTCAGCATCGTATCATGAGCAAGAGGTCAATACTTGTTGCAGTTATTTTGTGCGTGTGTGTGATAAGGTTTACACACAATGAAATACACAGATCTCGTGTGCCAGGGATGAGTTCTGACAAGTGCATACACCTGTGCAACTCAACCCCTGTCAAGCTACAGAACACGGTGATGACTTCAGAAAGTCCCCTCAGACCCCCTTCCTAAGAAGTCTCACCCCCCCCCAAAAAAAAACCTCTTCTGATTTCTTTCTCCCGTAGATTAGTTTGGCCTTCCTGTAACTTTATTCACACAAATGAAATCATACAATTGGATTTCTTGGGAGGGCTTCTTTCCCTTCACAGAGTGGATCCTGCATTCTTTGGAAAAGAGCCTGTTTTATATAAAGTCAGACTTTTTTTTAAACCAGCAGGAAACACGTCCCCAAATCTAATCTTCGTTACAAGCTGGGACACTGTGTTTACAAAGGCATGATCGACACCTTAGTGCCCACTCTGTGTGTCCTTGACCAGCTAAAGGTAAACAGGGCTGCTCCCACTGGCTCCAGAGAGCTGCGAGCGGATGCAGGGAGGCTGGCAAGACTTCTGAACCCCCAGCCTACTCCTGCTGCTGTGAACTGAGCTGGCCTTTCGGGGTCCCCAGCCCTTATATCCTTTCCCCACTCCAGCGCTGAGGATCCTGCCTTCTCGCCCTCCCCTCCTCCCTAACCCCCACCAGGAGGATCTGATAACCAGTCATTTACACTAGATAACTGATAGTCCGGTTACACTGTAACTGGACCGCCTTCCACCGAGGTGCTGCCTCTACCGGTATTGACTTGTCCCCTCTTTTATCTCCGATCGTGGCCGACAGGCTCCCGGCTCTGGGCCTCTCTGACTCCCACTGAGGCTCCCTAAGGACAGGCAGCCCCGCGGCCCCCGCCGATCTGCTGTGCTCTGACGTCATGGATTTTTAGTCATTCTTGGAATCAGTCACAGGTCCGGCACAGGAGGCTCAACTCTGTGATGACATGCGGGCAACGCTGTGCAGGAGACGGAGGAGGGGCCGAATGTTCTGTTGTGGGGGGCCAGTTCCGCGTCCTCCCCTGGGGGGAGATGGGTCACCATCCAGAGATGACAGCACAAAAATAATCATCATGAATAAAGGTTGAAACATACTGAGATCCAAAGGTGGCTGCCGGAAGACTCAGGAAACAAACAAATACAAACTAGGAAAGGGGACTGTGGGGACCCAAACAGTTGCAGGAGAGGTGTCACTGAAGAAGCACCCCCTCACAAGTGCCTGCGTGTGAGGCGTCCCACTGCCCGCTGGGTCTGGGTCTGTTTGTAATATGACCCCCACCCTTCCCACCCCCGCTAACCCCCTGCGGGGTCTCTGCAAGGCTCTAGGATCTGGCAGATTTCCCCCTCGCCTGGGGGGTTCTCTGACTCCCCCACCCCACCGGCAGGCCCTGGAGATGAGACTTGTGCAAAGGCATTTTAGGCACTGCTGGGAAAGGGGATCTGAGGGACCCGGAAAACCATTCTGAGTCCCTTCTGCTGGCCCCTGAAGGGAAACCAAGCTGTCTGTTCAGCAGGACACTGCTTATGGGAGAGGGTGCTGAGTGGGCTGCAGCCCGCTCTGCAAACCCCGCTTCCATCCCCACCCCTCCCCGCCAGAGCCTCTGCTTCTGGGGAGACCGAATGAGCTGGGCACGCTTCTTTCGGAAACAAGTCCGGGTTCGTTCTCGACAGGCTCTCAGCGTCAGGAGGCCACCTCAGAATGGGCACAGGACTCCTTCCCCCCAGGTCTTCCCTTCTCAGAGCTGGGCTCCCTGCCTCCTCCAGCCCTAGCACAGTGATTCTTTCCCCCCGCCTCCATCCTCATCTTAATCACAGTTAGGTTTCCCCAATTTGTCTATACGTTAAACACCTGGAGAGTTCAAAAAATTCTTAGGCTTTGTCCCTAGATACTCTGACTCACTGTGTTGCCGGGGACCTGGTCATGAGTATTCTGTAAACTATTTAAATACTCAGCTAGGTAAGGGAAGCCCCACCATAGCCCAAACCCTGCCTTCTTCCCTCCCTAGACTCCCAAATATGTGTTTTGTCTCCTGGCACAAACGATGCGATTTTGGTCGGTAATTGATGATCCTTCACACCATCACTTTTAAACTGAAAAATTCTCTGAAATGTCCCTCTGTCTCCTGTGCCGTCTCCACCCTGATACTGACACCTGTCATCTCTATCACCAGCGGTATCACTGAATGAGATGTCCCTGTCTTCTGGAGGTTCCTTATCTGCTGAGGCTCTGAAGGCACACCTCCCTCACGGGAGAGAGAGTGGTTCCACCTAGTTCTAACTGAAAGAGAAGTGATCAGACTGGGGATTGGCTCTGAACCAAGCTCCTCCTCTGAAAGCTGACTTCTCCTGTTCTTTTCTTGGGAGACTCTTCACAGTCCTCAATGGGAGGAGGGCGTGGATAAGGCACACCAAACCCATACCCCTGATTTGTTCCCAGGCACTCTCCACTTTATGAGCTTTTTAAACAGTGGAACCAATAATACCAAATTGATCTGAAATCTCTGCTGAGAAAAATATGCATGACCAACAAACCTGCATTAACTTTTTGGGCTCTAACCTGATCCTAGCATTTGTAGTGGGGTGGGGGGAAGTTAGAAGCTTTAGGAAGAGGACGAGCAGCGTCTAACTCTAAAATAAAATTCCAAATATAAGTGAAGGAGATTGGATTGGATTGGACTCGTTGCAGTCTCTTCGTATAGATTCTGCTGAATGGATGAACAAACTGTAAGCGTGTATGTATTTGAATGATACACTTGAGTTACAGCTTGCAAGTTACTTCCTCCTTCTCTGGCTAAGGACAAATAGGGAAAGAGGTTACTAATACTGAGGTTGTTAAAAAAAAAATGCCATCTATAGAAAATCCCTTCGAAGGGTCAATAAGATCAAAATATTTTTTTTTGTAAACGACCTTGTTTAAAGAGCTTCAGGCATTTTGTCCTCCACTGGTCTAGCCCAGTTGCAGGCCTGGGAGTGAGGTAGTGGAACAGAGACGGGGGCCAAGAGAAATACCCCAGTAGGAGCCTAGAACCCCCTGATGCTGCCAGTGGAATCACCTCTCTGCCTAACCTCAGCACGGTTCCCAGCCTAAAGGAAAGTGGGAGCTTTAACTGGGGGGCACCAGAGCCCCAAGGAGCTCTAGCTGGAAGGCATCGGCTCCAGCTGCCCTGAGCCTCCCCAGGAAAGGACACACCCAACGACTAAGCTCTCCAGCTGCTGCCTGCGGGCTAGAGTCAACCCTCTATTGCTCCAGGGCCTGGGGACTTTTGACAGCTCCTTGCATTTTCTCCTTCAGTTTTACACTCGTCAAACATTATGCTTTTTCACTCTTTTATCATACACAAAACATTCTCGCTTTGTGTTATTCTTTTTTCTGCTAATGAAAATAATTCCAGCTCATTGTAAAAATTTCAAGCGAAATAACGTGCAAATAAGAAAGCAAAAGCTTCCATAATCTAATTTTCTGAGATAGCCAGCCTAGCAGCTGAGGGTACACCCTTCCAGATCTTTCTCTAAGCATGCACAAAGAGCTTACACACCTTTGCTCATGCTGTCTACACCTGCTTCCTGGAGCACCATTTCTTCTCTCTTGCCAGGCTTACCTCTATATGTACTTCTGAACTCAGCCCACTTTCTGCACCTGTCATCCCCTAACCTGGACCAGGTGCCCCTCCTTGGGCTACTTGAGCCCCTGTGAGCCTTATCAGAGCACCTACCATGGTGAATATTCAAGTCCTAGTTGATTCCTCGCCCGCCCCCACCCCCCAACTAGAATATAGGCCATACAGGTTAGTGGCGAAGAGGTGGAGGCCAGGGAGGACCCTAGCCCCACTAGCAGCCCGATCCCTTCTGGCTCTGCTGACCCTCCTTGTCACTCAAGCAGCCTCAGTGCCTAGCAACCCTGCCTGGTCCGTGGTTGGTGCTCAGTAGCTGTTTGTTGAGTAAGTGAGTGAACGAGTCAGTGGTTCTGGGTCACAGAAGCTGTCCCCACCGTGGGACTTTTATGCACAGGTGGAAGGCTACAGAAACCAGCCAAGAACAGCAGATCTCCATGTTGCCTGGTTCCAAGAGCTACCACTGGTTTACAGTGGTTGTATAACTTTGGGAACAGTCTTCTTGAGATATTGTGAAGGTTAAAAATTCAAGGAGTGAGGTTTCCTCCCACCGCCTACAGTGGCCACTCTCCCACTCCCACTTAGGAGGCCAAGGGCCCTTTTCCCTTAAGCCCAGTGAGACACAGAGAGCTCGGGTCTCTAACAGAGCTTGGTATGACGGGCTCCGAGGCCAGAGCTCCAGACGTGTCAGCTGTGTGACCTCAGGCAAGTACCCCAACCCCTCTGAGCCTCCCTCCACAATATTAAACTTAGCATGCTACTAATTATACCTACCTCACAGGTTGCATGCGTGTGTACTAAGTCACTTCACACGTGTCTGACTCTTTGGAACCCCATGGACTGTAGCCCACCAGGCTCCCCTGTCCATGGGATTCTCCAGGCAAGAATACTGGGGTGGGTTACCATGCCCTCCTCCAGGGGGTCTTCCCCACTCAGGGACTGAATCTGTATCTCTCACGTCTCCTGCACTGGCAGGCGGGTTCTTTACCACTAGCACCACTGGGAAGCTCTACCTCAAAGGTTAGAGGAGACTAAATGAAACACAAATGTGAGAGGGCTTTGTACATTTTGTAGCTCTTTAGCCTATATCCCTCCCAGTGGAGTTCAGAGTAAGATCAGCGTGCTAGGAAATCGAGGTTTTTGGCTCTGTCTCTGTCTCCTGAGTTGACCTTGGGACTTTCTGTGAAGTGGAGGTGGGAAGGGACATGGGACCACACGGTTTCTAAGACCGCTTCCAACTCTCGAATTCTATATGCTCTGAAAAAGTCAAATGCCCTGAGTCCTCACCACCATTTGGATGTGAGCACAAAGGTCTCTGCCGGTGGCCAGCACGACCAGGGAGGTCTCTTTCTTTCACCAAAGCCCCTGAATAGGAATTTTGAAGGGCTTCCCTGGTAGCTCACCTGGGAAAAATATCTGCCTGCAATGCAGGAGACCCTGGTTCGATCTGGCGAACACTGATTGGCAGGCCATCACTGGGATGCCCCCAAGCCTGAATTTCTATGCTGGGCCACCATAATACCACCTGGTACTAGAAAATCCTCGGCTAGTTTCCAAGTCCCTAGAGAGGGATGGATTTGGGAATGGTGTGTGCCATGTCTTTCATGACATTTTTGGCTTCTTTCAGTTCAGTTCAGTCGCTCAGTCGTGTTGGACTCTTTGCAACTCCATGAACCGCAGCACACCAGGCCTCCCTGTCCAACACCAACTCCCAGAGTCCACCCAAACCCATGTCCATTGAGTCAGTGATGCCATCCAGCCATTTCATCCTCTGTCGTCCCCTTCTCTTCCTGCCCCCAATCCCTTCCAGCATCAGGGTCTTTTCAAATGAGTGAGCTCTTCGCATCAGGTGGCCAAAGTATTGGAGTTTCAGCTTCAACATCAGACCCTCCAATGAACACCCAGGAGTGATCTCCTTTAGGATGGACTGGTTGGATCTCCTTGCAGTCCAAGGGACTCTCAAGAGTCTTTTCCAACACCACAGTTCAAAAGCATCAGTTCTTTGGTGCTCTGCTTTCTTTATAGTCCAACTCTCACATCCATACATGACCACTGGAAAAACCATAGCCTTGACTAGACGGACCTTTGTCGGCAAAGTAATGTCTCTGATTATTAATATGCTCTCTAGGTTGGTCATAACTTTTCTTCCAAGGAGTAAGTGTCTTTTAATTTCATGGCTGCAATCACCATCTGCAGTGATTCTGGAGCCCAAAAAATTAAAGTCAGTCACTCTTTCCACTGTTTCCCCATCTATTTCCCATGAGGTGATGGGACCAGATGCCATGATCTTAGTTTTCTGAATGTTGAGCTTTAAGCCAACTTTTTCACTCTCCTCTTTCACTTTCATCAAGAGGTTCTTTAGTTCCTCTTCACTCTCTGCCATAAGGGTGGTGTCATCTGCATATCTGAGATTATTGATATTGGCTGCTTTGGAACCTGATTATTTAAGGCTAGGATCAAACAGGTAAATTGTAGAGCTTGCTCTTGGGGTGCATGGGGTCTAGGTGATGAGAGAAGACTGACAAGTGACCCTGATGAGGGGAGCAGGCTGGAGTCTGCAGGCTTAGAGAGATGATCAGGGTTTGGGTATGTAGAGGGAGCACGTGGGCGTGGTGCAGAGGACAAGCCAGCTGAGACAGGGATATTGAGTCAACCGTACACGCATTTGACTGATCAAGCACTCATAGCATCCTCAAGGGCATTCTGGAGGTGGGCCCCATTTTACAGATGAAGAATTGGGGCTCAGAAATCACCCAGGATGCCTGGGAGGCAGGCAGCTCCCCTGGGGTGTGGTGGGATTGCACAGAGCTGTACAGAATCAAGGTTGG
Source organism: Oryx dammah (assembly GCF_014754425.2). Lineage (NCBI taxonomy): Eukaryota > Metazoa > Chordata > Mammalia > Artiodactyla > Bovidae > Oryx > Oryx dammah. The sequence goes on along the minus strand of NW_024070205.1, from coordinate 75,335,819 downwards.
ATTGGGGCTGCGGGACTGAGGTGGAGGTCCTGAGTTTGATGGGTCAAGGGGTGATGGTGGGGTGTTTGCTGCTTTCTCTGTGGGTGGGACCTGACAGGTGGTATCAGGAAGCTCAGGAACCTTGAGCCGGGCTGTCAGTTTCAGGGGCCGGAATGACTGCAAAGGGCAGGGAGGCAGAGACTGGAGGGACAACTGGACAAGCTCACAGGTCACCGAGGGGTCACTCACTCGGGGGGAAGGTAGACCATTGCTCCATACCCGCCACTCAGCACCCAGCACCCTTCATCAGCTAGGCACCCAGCCTCTGCCTGCTTGTTACCCTGGGTGGAGGAAAGCCTCTGTCAGTGCGGAGGCTGCACAGCACTCTTCTTCTCTGCGGCCTTCCTGCTCACACCTCCACTGGCTTCCTGATGCTCTGGGCCCTCGTTGGGGGAAACCTGGGGGAGGGCTTCACTTTCCACCGCCAGGACCAGCTCCAAGGTCCTGGTTGCTATCCGGCCCCCACGTCACCATTCTGGCATGGGCACCAAGACCAGGTTTGCATTCCTTATAGGAGCCACCCGTCTCTCAGTCAGCCCTTTGGTCTCCTCGGGAGATGGTCCATAAGCAGTATTCCTGGGCCATCAGCATCTGGGGGGCTTGCTAAGAAGAGCTGGTTGGGTCTCACCCCAGATCCTTGGAATCAAAGCTGTTGAGGACGGGGCTCAGGAATCTGCATTCTGAATAGGCTCCCTCGAGGAGTTCTGAGGGATGGTAAAGGGAAAGATCCAGGGCCTGAGCTCATCACACCGTACCCTGCCGGGAAGGGGTCGTCTCCTGGGGTTCCAGGAAGGAGGCTGGGTTGGTAGTGCTAAGAAAAGACTGGTTGAATGAGCAGGGTTTCAGAGACCAGGCACGGAGGCAGCACCCTGGCTGCGGGCCCTTGAAGCGGAAGATTGCTCTCACCTCCGGGTGCCCACCCCCCGCCTCAGGCTTCTTCACACGAGAGCTCTCTCCCCGGCAGAGGAATGCGAGGCTTTGGGTCCAAGCAGGAAATCTGAGGAAGGGCTTGGAGATGGGCCAAGCGGAGAGCCAAGGAAGTGATGAAAGATATTTTTAGGATTACTTATTCCAGAAAAGGCTGAGGGGGCACCTTATCACCATCCAAGAGCTTGGAGAGGCTTATTTATTAGACTCTTGACCCAACAATCGGAGATTCAGTGGCAGCTTCAAGGTCTGGAGTGAGATGAGAGGACCGGACTCCTGAGGGCCTGACGTGGTCCAGGAAGAGGCTGTGAAAGGCTCCATCCTGGTGTTTTTTGAGGACAGTTCATGCAGTCATCTCTCGGGTATGTTTTGGTGTTTCTTGTGGGTCTGGCTCTTGCTCCGCAGAGGGGAGAAAGCGTGAACGAGGCAGCCCTCCTGAGCTGAAGGCTGGGGGGAGAGTCCCTTCTGTCTGGAAAGCCTTTTTCCTCATGAAGCAACCGCATCGAGGGCGGACTCCTGGGTGGCAGGCCCCGTCTCCTGACAGCTGCCCCCCTGCCCCTGTAGGGAAACAGCCAGAGAGCTGACCGGCTGCCAGCTCTCCAGCATGTCGCCACACTTCCACAGAAGCCTCCTTCCATATGACTAAAGCCTGTCGGCAAGTGAGCAGCCCAGGCTGCCTCCGCGCCTGGCAGTCCTGTGTGAGAACCAGTGCCCCTGGCCCTGCTTGCCAGGCCTGTCAGGAACCTTCCTGCAGCTGCCAGAGTCGCCTGGGCGTTGCTGTCCACCTCTGGACGTCTGGGCTCCCAGATACCCTTGGTCAGCTTCTCTGAGGAGCCCGAGGGGATTAGGGAACCGTTTCTGCTTTGCTGTCCATCTCTCAGTATGTGAACCATCGCACTATTTTTCAAAGGTTTCTATGTAGCTCAGCGCTACCAAGGGGGTAAGAGATACAGGAGAAACCTCTGTTTTTGCCCCACAGGGTAGCTGGATTTATACACACGAAGCAATGCAAGAGTGAGTCAAGTTCCAAACCATGAGGAAATGGGAGTAGAAACTGGGACAGCCCAGGTCTTCATCCAACCTTCCCTGAGTCACTGGTAACTTTTTGTAAGTTCCGGAACTGCTCTGGGATCACCTTCTGTAAAATGGGAGGATGACCTCTGGGCTTCCCTGAACCAAGGTGACGGTGAGACGGGGACAGGCAGGAACAGCGGCTGTGTTTATGGGGGTGCTTGCGAGCTGCCGAGAGGAGGGCTCGGTGTTTGCACATTCATCTCGTCCAGGCTTCTCAGCAGGCCTGTGCGGTGGCACTGTTTCCTCTCTGTTTTACAGAAAGGAGGAAATCAGAGCAAAGAGCAACGAATAACTTACCCACTAAGGGGCGGTACTCAGCCCTGCCACCTGACCAGGTCCCTCACTCACAGGAAGCGGGTGAGCAAAGGGCGGGTGCAAGGGCAGAGCGAGCTGACTTTCAGGCTCCGGGATTGCCTCCCGACGGTCCCAGGCCCAGAGGCGCACATGCTGCCCCCTGACCTGCGGGCAGGCTCCTCGTCTCCAGCCCGGCCCCTAGTCCAGAGTGACCTCTGGGTGCCTCCGCTCATGAGGCGTCCCCACCAGGCCCCTCCCTGGCCCCAAGCCAGGGTCTCACATCCCCTCCCTCCCCCAGGTAATGCTCACACTTCAGTCCCGTTGCTGTGTTTGGTGTCTCCTCCAGCTTCACCTTCCCAGTGTTATTTTTCCCATTTGCCAGACGAGGGGACAGAGGCTCTGAGATCAGAGACTTCCCCAGTGTCTCCTGGTAGGTAGACTCAGTCTCATGCTCTTCAGTAAACAGAGGCGTCTCCACAGGAGGCAGCAAGAGATTCTTGGTCCTTTCCTCCCCAGGCCCCTTCGTGGTGCTGAAGCAGAATTCTGAGGACTCAGGACCAGGCATAGCCCACACCTGATTAAATTCATTCAGTCATTCATTTGATCAGAAGTATTCACTCGCCATGCTCTAAGGGCTGGGTGATGTGAGGTGCAATGATGAGCTGCCTTGGGGACCTCAGAGGCCTGGGTGTCGGAGGGACGAGGGAAGCAGAGGGTGAGCGAACAGCTATAATACTCGGTGTGAGCACTGAGGAAGGACACCTAAATTTGGGAAGCAGGGAAGGCTTCCTGGAGGAGGGGATGAGGCAAAGTCTAGGGTGAGACCAGAGGGATAAGTAAAACCAGCCCCTGAGAGTGAGCCCGAGGAGAGGAAAGGAGGAATGTTCCAGGCCGAAGTGAAAGAGGCCTGATGGCAAGTGAGCATTTAGAGCTCCTGCTGCTGCGTCCTCGGATCCATCCGTTTCCCTCGCCCTAGATCCTTCCATCTCCCAACTGCCTGGGACCCCTGTTCACCCTCAGAATGCCCAGCCCTGCTCGTCCCCTTGGATGGGCAAGCCTGGAAGTGGGCATCACGGCCTCTGCCTGCCCACCGCCTTGGAGCAGAGATGGCTGGTGTGAACGTGGGTCATTTCCCTTCAGGGGTAACTGGAGAAGAAGCGGCAGGTGAGGCAGCAGGTACGGTATTGAGGAGCATCCTGGTGCTGGCTCTGTCCTGGAGACCTGTGGAAAGCCTTTGTCCTGATGGCCTGTAATGAGTTTCAGGAGAGAGCTTCAATATTTGCAGCAAACAGAGGCACAAAGGATGTGGAGGGCTATTGTGGACTCTCCAAAGAGGAGCTAATCCTCAGGCAAGCCGCCTGGCCAGAAGGGGTTCAAGTACTGGGCGGGCCGGTGGTGGGGGTGTTGTCATTTACGAGCAATTGTAGGAGACAATAGCAGAAAGAGACAGTCTCTCCACAGGTGGAGGGAGGTGGTGAGAGGCACACCCCGTGGCGAGGAAGGGGAAGCACCTGTCCTGGAAGCTCAGAGCCCAGATGTTACTCCCTCACCCCTGGAGGCCTGGCAGCCTTGTCTGCATTCTTTGCCCAGGGCTCAAAAGAGTCTAGGCTGGGCAGGGAGGTGGTGGTGGTGGGTAGGGAGTGTGTGTGTGTGTGTGTGTGTGTGTGTGTGTGAGTGGCGTGTCAGCCAGGGTTCTCAGGCCACTCTTTCTTACTTTCCTGCTCTCTAGCTCTCTCGCTGTGCCTCTTTTTGGTCCACTGCACATAGACAAGTCATTTCTTGGCTCCACGGGGCCAAGAAAAGAAAACCAATGGTATTTACATATCATTAGCATAAAGGAGTTCTATTTGCATGAATCTATTTTAAGCCCTTCCCTCCTTCAAACTTGCCCCATCGTCTCTATACATGGTACATAAATATTCTGTCCAGGCACTAGGACAAAGGGTGTTTTGGGGAGGTAGGCATGGGCAAAGGCTTTCCCCAGATCCCTTTGGGAGATGCCTTGTGGCCACAGTGGAGGGAAGCGGAACTGAAGGAAGAAATCTGCAGTTCTGGGAGTGGAAAACTCAACTCTGCCAGCTTTGCACCAGCACAGGGGGTTCTGCCAGGATCCCCTTAGCCCAGACCCCTCTAGGGTACAAAAAGCTGAGGTTGGAAATAGAAGAGGAAATGTGACAGTGTACGGAGCTACACTACAATTAGCATAATCCGATGTAATTTGCATGGGTGAGATTACTCAGTTGTCCAGAAATGTTCAAATTTGATCTTTTCTGCTTCTTACAAGTTTTTCTTTCATGGAGTTTTCTTTCTTTTGCTTCTTCTTTTTTTTAAAAATTAAAATTTATTTTAATTTTAATTAAAAATTTAATTTAATTTTAATTTATTTTTAATAGCAGGATAATTGCTTTACAGAACTTTGCTGCTTTCTGTCAAACCTCAGCATGAATTTTCTTTTGCTTCCTGAAGAGGACTGGCTAGGAGCATGGTAAAGGGGATGGGGAGCAGAAGACAGGCAGTGTAGCCATCTGAACTGGAGAAGGGGTGGTGTAGACATCTGAGGCCTCTGCTCTTCGTCTCCCCTTTCTTTTGTTCCTACTCTGTGGGATTGTCTTTCTACTCACGAATTCATGGCGGTAGAGTAGGGATGAGGCTGGGCTGTCTGCCTGTTTCCCAGAGGACAACCAAGGCTGTACAATAAGAACCGCGACTCCCAGGCCACAATCTAGCCAAGACTGAACTGTATCTAGAATTTAAGAGTCTTGCTCCTGGGGAGAAGGGAATGGTCTTAAGAAGCATTCTGCAGACTGCTGCCCGGGTCTCCTGCATTGCAGGCAGATTCTTTACCATCTGCGCCACCAGGGAAGCCGTTGCTCAGCTGTGTCTGACTCTTTGTGACCCCATGGACTGTGGCCTGCCAGGCTCCTCTGTCCATGGGATTCTCCAGGCAAGAAAACTGGATCTGGGTCTCCTTAGCTCCTCAACCTCAGCTTTTTTTTTTTTTCCTGCTTTACAGGCAGATTCCTTATCATCTGAGCTACCAGGGAAGCTGCTAAACAGATAACCCTGCTCCAGACAGCAGCAGATAACATCCCCTCAGCCCTGGGGTGCTGGGCCACCTCTCTCCTTGAGAGTGGGAAGAGAAAGGGGAAGAAATCTGATCCCTCTCACAGCAGAGCTCTGGAAATCTGTTTAGTTTTTTCCATTTACAGTCCATTATTGTTATATATAAAATAAATGAGACAATTCTGCTGAAGTTCAGATGCCGGGAAACACCTGCAAAAATCATTTGCTGAACTATCGTCCCTGCTCCCTACTGTTTTTGCCCCTGTCTCTTGTCTTCTAAACATGTTTTTTAAAACGTTGTTATAATTAGTATTAGCAAACCCCAGTTGTATTTAAACTACTACTACTACTAATGTCTTTTCTGAAACATACATCAGACCACATCACCCTTCCACTGGGAAACCTCCGAAGGTCCCCACGCTCCTCTGCACAGTCTCTGAGGTCCTGCTCCGGTGCAGATCTAGACTTCCTTTCCTACCTCACCTCTTACTTTCTCACGACTCTTCAGGCCAACTCATTGCCCTGCTGCTTGGAGAACGTTCCCCGCTCATTCACACCTCAGCTTGTTTTCTTTGTTGGCCCTTCCTCCAAGATCTTCTGAAAGTCAGCTTCTTTTCATTTCTCAGGGCTCAGCTCTGTAGCCCCTGCCTCAGGTAGGCCTTCCTTCTCTCAGCCTGGATAGGACTCCCAGCATGTCCAAGTGGGCCTCTCTTAGTTCTTGGTTAATGTATCGGTTCTGTCTTCTGTGTGCACAAGTGCACACCTGCCTTATCCATCTCCATGCCTCCAGCACCTAGTAAAGCACTTGGAACATAGCAGGTGCTCATGCAATACTTTGTTGTGTGATGGAGAATCAGGTGATAGCTTGGGGTTGCTGATCACGGGTTTTGAAGTCAGGGAGATGAAAGCTCCCATCCTGGTTTTGTCACTCTGGTGAAGGGCTGTGGGCAGGGTACTCACCTCTCTGAGTCCCTTCTGGCAATAGAGATAATATGAAGGTGAAGTGTGTGGCACTAGTAGGGGTTCATTGAATAGAGGTTATTCACGTGGATAACAACACCTTTATTTCACACTGACTCTGAATGTAAAGCTGTTGCTGCCCTCAAAAATTCAGTTTATTGAGAGACACAGAGACCTGCACGGCCAACCATGAAACAGTGGCGAACATACAGAAATATGAACCAAGTGCCACAGAACAGAGGCATGAACAACAAGGTCTAAAATGCCTGCACTGGAATGGCATTTTACAGTTTGTGTACCATGGGCACTTCCGTGGTTTATTTGACTGACCCCTAAACTTTTGGAGCAGGCAAGGACTCAGTAGCTCCATTTTACAATAAGAGATTTGAGGATCAAAGAGATAACATTATTGACCCATCAGCTCAGTTCAGTTCAGTCACTCAGTCATGTCCGACTCTTTGTGACCCTATGAACAACAGGCTTGCCTGTCCATCACCAACTTCCGGAGCTTGCTCAAACTCATGTCCATCCAGTTGGTGATGCCATCCAACCATCTCATCCTCTGTCATCCACTTCTACTTTCAATCTTTCCCAGCGTCAGGGTCTTTTCCAAGGAGTCAGTTCTTCACATCAAGTGGCCAAAGTATTGGAGTTTCAGCTTCAGCCTCAAGCCTTCCAATGAATATTCAGGACTGATTTCCTTTAGGATTGACTGGTTTGATCTCCTTGCAGTGCAAGGGACTCTCAAATGTCTTCTCCAACACCACAGTTCAAAAACATCAATTCTTCAGAGCTCAGCTTTCTTTATAGTTCAACTCTCACTCACATCCATACATTGACTACTGAAAAAACCATAGCTTTGACTAGATGGATCTTTGTCAGCAAAGTAACATCTCTGCTTTTTAATATGCTGTCTAGGTTGGTCATAGCTTTTCTTCCAAGAAGCAAACCTCTTTGAATTACATGGCTGCAGTCACCATTGACAGAGATTTTTGAAGACCAAGAAAATAAAGTCTGTCACTGTTTCCATTGTTTCCCCATCTATTTGCCATGAAGTGATGGGACCGGATGCCATGATCTTAGTTTTTGTAATGTTGAGTTTTAAGCCAGCTTTTTCAATCTCCTCTTTCAATTTCATCAAGAGGCTCTTTAGTTCTTCTTCACTTTCCACCAAAAGGGTGGTGTCATCTGCATATCTGAGGTTACTGATGTTTCTCCTGGCAATCTTGATTCCAGCCTGTACTTCATCCAGTCTGGCATTTTGCATGATGTACTCTGCATATAAGCTAAATAAGCAGGGTGACAATATACAGCCTTGAAGTACTCCTTTCCTAATTTGGAATCAGTCCATTGTTTCATGTCCAATTCTAACTGTTGCTTCTTGAACTGCATGTAGATTTCTCAGGAGGCAGGTAAGGTGATCTGCCATTCCCATCTCTTGAAGAATTTTCCACAGTTTATTGTGATCCACACAGTCAAAGTCTTTGGCCAGAAGTCAATAAAGCAGAAGTAGACGATTTTCTGAAACTTTCTTGCATTTTCCATGATCCAATGGATGTTGGCAATTTGATCTCTGGTTCCTCTGCCTTTTCTAAATCCAGCTTGAACATCTGGAAGTTCACAGTTCACATACTGTTGAAGCCTAGCTTGCAGAATTTTGAGCATTACTTTACTAGCATGTTGGGATGAGTAAAACTGTGCAGTAGTTGGAACATTCTTTGGCATTGCCTTTCTTTGGGATTGGAATGAAAACTGACCTTTTCCAGTCCTGTGGCCACTGCTGAGTTTTCCAAAGTTGCTGACATACTGAATGCAGCTCTTTGATAGCATCATCTTTTAGGATTTGAAATAACACAACTGGAGTTCCATCACCTCCACTAGCTTCATTCATAGTGATGCTTTCTAAGGCCCACTTGACTTCACATTCCAGGATGTCTGGCTCTAGGTGAGTCATCACACCATCATCGTTATCTGGGTCATGAGGATCTTTTTTGTATCATTCTTCTGTGTATTCTTGCCACCCCTTCTTAATATCTTCTGCTTCTGTTGGGTCCATACCATTTCTGTCCTTTATTGTGCATGAAATGTTCCCTTGGTATCTCTAATTTTCTTGAAGGGATCTCTAGTCCTTTCCATTCTATTGCTTTCCTCTATTTCTTTGCACTGATCTCTTAGGAAGGCTTTCTTATCTCTCCTTGCTATTCTTTGGAATGCTACTTTCAAATGGGTATATCTTTCCTTTTCTCCTTTGCCTTTAGCTTCTCTTCTTTTCTCAGCTATTTGTAAGGCCTCCTCAGACAGCTATTTTGCCTTTTTGCATTTCTTTTTCTTGGGGATGGTCTCGATCACCGCCTCCTGTACAAAGTCACGACCTCCATCCATAGTTCTTCATGCACTCCATCAAATCTAATCCCTGATTCTATTTGTCACTTCCATGGTATAATCATAAAGGATTTGATTTAAGTCATACCTGAATGGTCTAGTGGTTTTCCCTACTTTCTTCAATTTAAGTCTGAATTTGGCAATAAGGAGTTCATGATCTGAGCCACAGTCAGCTCCCAGTCTTGCTTTTGCTGACAGTATAGAGCTTCTCCATCTTTGGCTGCAAATAATATAATCAATCTGATTTCAGTATTGACCATCTGGTGATGTCTGTGTGTAAAGAGGTCTCTCGTGTTATTGGGAAAGGGTGTTTGCTATGACCAGTGCATTTTCTTGGCAAAACTCTGTTAGCCTTTGCCCTGCTTCATCTTGTACTCCAAGGATAAACTTGCCTGCTACTCCAGATATCTCTTGACTTCCTACTTTTGTGTTCCAGTCTCCTGTGATGAAAAGGACATCTTTTTTGGGTGTTAGTTCTAGAGGGTCTTGTAGGTCATCATAGAATCATTCAACTTCAGCTTCTTTGGCATTAGTGGTTGGGGCATAGACTTAAATTAGTGTGATATTGAATGATTTGCCTCGAAAAGGGCAGAGATCATTCTGTCGTTTTTGAGACTGCACCCAGGGGCTGCATTTCAGAGTCTTTATTGACTATGAGGGCTACTCCATTTCTTCTAAGGGATTCTTGCCCATAGTAGTAGATAAAATAGTTATCTGAATTAAATTTGCCCATTCTGGTCCATTTTATTTCACTGATTCCTAAAATGTTGATGTTTACTCTTGCCATTTCCTGTTTGACCACTTCTAATGTACCTCGATTCATGGACCTAATATACCACTGAAGGAGGAAACAGACAGAGCTGGACTCCGTCTCAGGCCAGGCTGCGAACATTAGGCTACACGCATGGTCACCCTCCCAATGGACTCTGAACTTTGTGCCTGGTGTCTATAGAAATGGCACACCAATGGGAAACCAGACCCCCCCTTCCCCAGATAAAAGAGCCTCAGGACTTGTACTTGGACTCTTCCCTGCCTAAAAAGAATATGCTAATTATCTCTGTAACAGAACAAAGTGGTAAATTCCATTATGTTTATTGGGATATGACCACAGGCCTATTGATAAATATCCACTGTTTATCTAGTCTTGTGACACTTGAATCATGTGTTAACTTTGATCCTATCTCTCTTTTACCTTGTCCAAATTAGTTTCAGGGAATTTGGGGAGGGGGGTTTGGGCACGTACATGTGGGGTATATAAGGTTTTCACAAAAACTGGTCGGGGTCCTTGGCTAAGAGGAGACTCTGCCTTGGGCCCGCTGGTGTAATAAGCTGCACTCCACTATCTGCATTGTCCTTCTGAGTGAGTTTGTTTTCCAGAACGTGTGGCTACAACATTTGGTGCTTTGGCTGGGAAACTCCTTACTTTGAGGAGACAAGTCCCATTTGGGATTACTCCGAGGCCTTGTGACTTGAATCTTTTAGAGGGGGAAAGGCACCTCACCCTTCTGGAAGGATTCTGCTTCTCAACACCTGGACCTTTCACGTTAGCAGGTAGTGGACGGCAGCAGGGGAACTGAGCTCTCAGGTGAGGAGGAACCCACCCAGCAGGGTGGAAGAGGGGGTCTGATCACCCCCTGGGAGGGACTAGAAGGAGCGGAGACCCACAGGAGCCTGGAATAGGCAGGCGGCGATTGCTTGGTACACAGATTGTACACAGATCGACAAGCGTGCGAGGGTTAGGAAGGGAATTTGTGAAGGTCATTTAGGAGGTGTGTCCACGCCGCCTCAGGGAAAATTATTACCAGCGATCACCAGGGGATTTTTAGAATAGGAAACTGGTCCTTGTATGCCCGTATTCTGCCCTCCCCGATGAGGTGTCCCGTCTGCTGTGAAATTCTTGACCCCTTGGAATTGTCAGGCTAGAAGGAGGGGGATACATAAGTGAGTATGAATTGGCTTTTCTGGAGACGGCCTGGGACATGGGATATTTAACCCATCTATGTTTTCACCTGCACCTGATCAAGCCTACCAAGGCAGAACTTAAAGGGAGAAACAGTCTTGGACCACGTGGTGTTCTGGTTGGGCCTTGCTGACCAGCAGGTGAAGACACACCGATCCCCCTTCTCCCTCTGGGATCTGGCAGGATTTGGACGGGGATGACCTGCCCCTCCCGCATACAGGATGATGACGCGCCCGCCGGCCCAGTGCTCCACCATGACCAGAGGCCGCCTTAATGCCCGATCCAGGGCCAGGTGAGTTTCCAGCAGCAGCCGCTGCTCCTCCGCCAGCTCTCCCGGAGGTCATAGAGCTGCCACCCCAGCAGGCTCTGATCCTGGTGGCAGAAGCCTCTGGCCAATCCTTCCAGGATCCGGCTCCAGCCGAACCGCCCAAGCTATACCCACCTCTCCCGGTGAGTACTGACAAGAAGTGGAGGGAGACGTTGGAATTAAGCAGAGACTGCACTCTGCCAGAGAGCCGGAGGAAACGAAAGAGAAAAGACAAGAGATTTGCAATGCTAGCTGCTGCGCTGGGAAAGCCTATCTTGGGCTCTCTGGAAAAACCTCCTCTACCCCAGGGACAGGACCGTCCTTCAACCAGCCCCAACAGAGGCCTCAGGTCCCATTACAGCCAAACCACTGTGCCCGGTGTGAGGTTTTGGCCACTGGAAGAATGAATGCCCTAAGGCAAGGAAGGAAGAGGAAGCTCCCGCAGTTGTGGGGCTTGCTGACTTGGAAATTATATAGGGCTGCGGGGGCTCAGAGATATCAGGTCCCCAAGAGCCCATGGTAACCTTAAAAGTGGGGGACCAAAACATTGACTTCATGGTGGATACAGGAGCAGAACTTTTGGTAGTAACAAAACCTGTGACACCATTATCCAAAAAGACTACTGCTGTAACTGGGGTATTGGGAGAAGGGATGATTAAATCGTTTTGCCAGCCCAGAACATGTCAGATGGGGGGGCACCAAGTGATTCATGAGTTCATCTACATTCCTGAGTGCCCAGTACCCCTGTTGGGAAGAGACTTGCTCTCCAAACTAGGGGCATAAGTGACTTTCTCCCCTGAGGAGAGGCCCACCTTCCGGATGGGCACGATGGCTTATTTGTGCTCTCTCTCAAGACCCCCCCAAGATGAGTGGAGGTTGCATGAACCTCGAAAGGAAGAGCCAAGTGGGCTAGAAGAGCAAGAGATAGAGCTAACTCAATTATTCCCTCGTGTCTGGGTGGAAGACAACCCCCCCTCCCTCCAGGCTGGTTCAACATCAAGCCCCAGTGATAACAGAACTCAAACCAAGCACCATCCCGGTTAGAAAGCACCAGTACCTGCTACCGATAGAGGCCTGGGCCGGCATACTGCCCCACATCAATAGATTGAAACAAGCGGGCAATCTAGTAGAGTGCCAGTAGGCTTGGAATACGTCGGTCCTGCCAGTCAGAAAGGAAGAAGGACAGGACTATAGGCCTGTACAAGATCTCAGGCTAGTCAACTAGGCTACTGTGACTTTACACCCCACTGTTCCAAACCCTTATACCTTACTTAGCCTCTTCCCGCCAAGGACCAAAGTTTATACTTGCCTAGATCTCAAGGATGCCTTCTTCTGCATACAGGTTGTCCCAGCATCACAGCCTATTTTTGCTTTGAATGGGAAGATACAGTTGGGGGCGCCAAACAACAGCTCACCTGGACTACCCCACAAGGGTTTAAGAATTCCCTGACCATCTTTAGGGAAGCCTTGGCTTCTGACCTGGACTCATTCCATCCGGAAGAGTATGGATGTTGGCTCCTACAATATGGGGATGACCTGCTGCTGGCTGCCGAGACAAGGAAAAATGTTGGGAAGGGACAAAAACACTGCTTCAGCTGCTGATGGAAGCAGGTTACAGGGTGTCGAAGAAGAAGGCACAGATCTGCAAGGAGGAGGTAAGGTATCTGGGGTTTGTTTTAAAGAAGGACACAAGGGTCAGACCCTAGTTGGGTCCTATATACTGATGGCACTAGCCTGATAAAACAAGGACGATGGCTGTCAGATTAGCCAAAGCGGAAGGGGCCATCAAGACTGAAAAGGGATGGCGGGAATTGCCAAGTGGCAAATTATTGGTACTGGAGGAGCTGGCACACATTCTGGTAAGCCAAACACACCAAGTGACCCACCTAGGCCATGCTGCCGGCTCACAGGTTAATGCTGCCTCTTGGGTATTCAGACAAAAACCTCCGGGTATTCAGCTGAAAGGCACGCTGCCCTTGTGGACTTCACTGAAATGAAACCTCACCGACACTGCTGTTACCTGCTGGTCATGGTATGTACGTCCTCGGGATGGGTAGAAGCTTTTCCTACCTGGAATGAAGGAGCATCAGAAGTAGCCTGGTGCCTGCTTAAGGAAATAGTTCCCAGACTTGGATTTCCTACCAGCGGCGGATCAGACAATGACCTGGCTTTTGTAGCTGATTTAGTACAACAAGTAAGCAAAACTTTAAACATCAAATGGAAACTGCACACTGCATATAGGCCCAGAATTCTGAGATGGTGGAATGAACCAACCAGACATTAAAGAGACTCTCCAAGTGGATCATAGAGACTGACTGCTCCTGGGTGGACTTGCTTTTGACGGCTCTGCTCAGCCTCAGGATGACCCCACAGTCCCAAGGCTATTCTCCATACAAAATTGTGTATGGGAGGCCCCCTCCCATAAACAGGTATCAACAAATTTGCCTCAGGTAAGGGGGGATAGGATTTCACAGCAGATGGAACTGGGTAAGGTAATAAATAGGGTAACTAAGTTTGTACAAGAAAGGGTTCCATTCCCCCTTGGGGAACAGATTCATGAGTTTACGCTTGGTGACCAAGTATGGGTCAAAGATTGGAAACATGATTTGCTAGCCCCTTGGTGAAAGGGCCCTTATGTTATTCTAACTACCCCTACTGCAGTTAAAGTTGCAGTTATTGCCCCTTGGATCCATCATACGAGGGTGAAGAGAACATACCACGCAGACCCAGAAAACGCTGAGTGGACTGCACAGAGGGACCCCACTGACCTTTGAGAGACTAAGACCATCCTTAAGAAGAAGGAAAAGAAGATCCTGGACGAGCCCCTTGAGGATGAAGCTGCATAATCAACTCCTGCTGCTTGGTCTCATCAACGTGCACATTCTTAAGCCAACTTCCACAATACCTCCAACTGTTGGGTATGGGGGCTATGCCTCTGTCTGTGATGGATGGACTTCCACGGTGGCTGTCACCGCTCTGCCAAGGAGATTTTAAACCACTCTGCTCTTTTCTGGGACACAATCATAATCTCTCCCTGTTCTCTGGGTGTAAGCCAGACCTACAGTCAATAGACTTGAGTCATAGGGTTACATTTGATATAAATGCCAGTGTAACAAAAGCCTAACCTACAACAAGCCCCGGTAAATCTACCTTATTTACATGCTAGGTGGACAAGATCTGTGTTTCAGCGGCATGAGTATATTGCTGCCTTATTCGTACCCTCTATAGGGACAACAGATATTATGATTAAAGTAGAGGCCTTGACTAATTTCACAAAACAGGCCCTCCTAGATAGAACAAAAGCCATCCAAGCCTTAAATGAAGAGCAAAGCCAAGTGAGAAAAGTGGTAATCAAAATAGAATGGCTTGGGACATACAGCTGCTCAAGGAGGGACCTGTGCTGTAATTAAGGCTGAATGTTGTGTATGCATTCCTGACTTATCTGGCAATGTATCAACTGCTTTGGGTGGGTGGGTGGGTTAGTTGCCTAGTCGTGTCTGACTCTTTGCAACCCCACAAACTGTAGCCCGTCAGGTTCCTCTATCCGTGAGATTCTCCAGGCAAGAATACTGGAGTGGATCGCCAGTCCCTTCTCCAGAGGATCTTCCTGACCCAGGGATCAAACCCAGGTCTCCTGCATTGCAGGCAGATTCTTTACCATCTGAGCTATAGGGTTTAGATGACATGAAAAACCAGGTAAAAGCAATGTCGAATGAAAACATTCCTGTCTGGACTTGGGTCCTATCTTGGCTGAAGGGTGATTGGTGGAAAACTATATTTGCCATGGTTGTAGTTGCCTTGATAGCTCTGCTTTGTGGACCCCGCATTTTACAATGTATTAGGCAGCACGCATGGTCACCCTCCCAATGGACTCTGAACTTTGTGCCTGGTGTCTATAGAAATGGCATACCAGTGGAAAACCAGACCCCCCTCTCCCCCAGATAAAAGAGCCTCAGGACTTGTACTTGGACTCTTCCCTGCCTAAAAGAATATGCTAATTATCTCTGTAACAGAACAGAGTGGTAAATTCCATTATGTTTATTGGGATATGACCACAGGCCTATTGATAAATATCCACTGTTTATCTAGTCTTGTGACACTTGAATCATGTGTTAACTTTGATCCTATCTCTCTTTTACCTTGTCCAAATTAGTTTCAGGGAATTTGGGGAGGGGGGTTTGGGCATGTACATGTGGGGTATATAAGGTTTTCACAAAAACTGGTCGGGGTCCTTGGCTAAGAGGAGACTCTGCCTTGGGCCCGCTGGTGTAATAAGCTGCACTCCACTATCTGCATTGTCCTTCTGAGTGAGTTTGTTCCCCGGAACGCATGGCTACAACACCACGTTCTTATGCAATATTATTCTTTACAGCATCGGACTTTACTTCCATCACCAGTCACATTCACAACTGGGTGCTGTTTTAACTTTGGCTCTGTCTTTTCTTTCTTTCTGGAATTACTTCTCTATTCTTCTCCAGTAGCATATTGGGCACCTACCAATCTGGGGAGTTCATCCTTCAGTGTCCTATCTTTTTGCCTTTTCATACTATTCATGGAGTTCTCAAGGCAAGAATGATGAAGTGGTTTGCCATTCTCTTCTCCAGTGGAACACATTTTGTCAGAACTGTCTTGGGTGGCCCTACAGGGCATGGCTCATAGTTTTATTGAGTTAGACAAGGCTGCGATCCATGTGATCAGTTTGGCTAGTTTTCTGTGATTGTGGTTTTCATTCTGTCTGCCCTCAGCTAAGAGGCTTGTGGAAGCTTCCTGATGGGAGATACTGACTGTGGGGGAATCTGGGTCTTGTGCTGATGGACAGGGCCATGCTCAGTAAATCTTTAATCAAATTTCCTGTTGATTAAAGGGGCTGTGTTCCTTCCTTGTTGTTTGGCCTGAGGCCAAACTATGGTAGGAGAAATGACAATAATGGTGATCTTCTTCAAAAGGACCTGCTGCTGCTGCTGCTAAGTCGCTTCAGTCATGTCCGACTCTGTGCAATCCCAGAGACGGCAGCCCACCAGGCTTCCCCGTCCCTGGGATTCTCCAGGCAAGAACACTGGAGTGGGTTGCCATTTCCTTCTACGATGCATGAAAGTGAAAAGTGAAAGTGAAGTCACTCAGTCGTGTCCGATTCTTAGCGACCCCATGGACTGCAGCCTACCAGGCTCCTCCATCCATGGGATTTTCCAGGCAAGAGTACTGGAGTGGCGTGCCATTGCCTTCTCCATCAAAAGGACCTAAACCTGCACTATTGTTTTCAGTGCCCCGACCCTGCAGCAGGCCACTGAAGACTCAGGCCTCTGCTGGAGACTCCTGGACACTCACAGGCAAGTCTGGCTCAGTCTTTTGTGGGGAAACTACTCCTTTTTCCTAACTCCTGGTGCACACAAGGTTTTGTTTGTGCCCTCTAAGTGTCTGTTTTCCCAGTCCTGTGGAATTTCTGTAATCAAATCCCACTGGCCTCCAAAGTCAAATTCCCGGGGGTTCTCAGTCCCTTCACTGGATCCCCAGGTTGGGAAATCTGCTGTGGGTCCTAGAACTTTCTTAACAGTCTGAGAATGTCTTTGGTATAATTGTTCTGCAGTTTGTGGGTCGTCTGCTTGGGGGCTTTATGGTAGAGCTAATGGCGACCTCCTCCAAGAGGACTTGTACCACGTGACCTATAGTCACGTTATATTCCCTTGCACTGCTATTTGTATTCCTCCAAAATTCACACAATGCTATTTGTAGTCCTCACTTATTCATACACATTCCTCCCTAATACCCCAAACTCATGGTATTAGAAAGTGGAGTCTTTGGGAGGTGGTTGAGTCATGAGGGTGAAGCCTTCATGAATGGGATTAGTGCCCTTATAAATGAAACTCTGGAGAACAAGCTTGTCCCTTCTACTCTGTGAGGAAACAGTAAGAATCTGGCCAACTGAAACCCAGAAGAGGGTCCTCAGCAGAACCCGGCTGTACTGGTACCCTGGTCTTGGGCTTTCAGCGTCTAGACCCGTGAGACATAATTTATGGTGTTTATTAGCTGCTTAGTCCGGAGAAGGCAATGGCACCCCACTCCAGTACTCTTGCCTGGAAAATCCAGGAGCCTGGTAGGCTGTAGTCCATGGGGTCGCTAAGAGTCGGACACGACTGAGCGACTTCACTTTGACTTTTCACTTTCATGCATTGGAGAAGGAAATGGCAACCCACTCCAGTATTCTTGCCTAGAGAATCCCAGGGATAGGGGAGCCTGGTGGGCTGCCATCTATGGGGTCGCACAGAGTCAGACACTACTGAAGCGACTTAGCAGCAGCAGCAGCAGCAGCAGTCTGGTGTTTTATTCCTGTAGCCAGAACAGACTCAGACACCCACCCTATTCTTCACCCATTGCACTCACTCTTCTGGACAACTTATATGATTATCTGTCTATGGTCTGCTTTTCATGCTAGAATACAAACTCCGTAACAGTATGTTTTGTTCATTGATCCATCCCTAGAACAGTGCCCAATACACAGTAGTCACTCAGTAAATATAAATGGAATCACTGAATGGAAGTTAGAAGGCAGAATTAGTGAAAGGCATGTGTAGGCTTCAGATCTCTCAAGGAGGGGGCAGCATAGCTGACTAACAGCTCAGCTTCTAGAGCTTGACAGCCTGGGTTTGGGTTTCAGCTTTGTCAAATACTAGTGTACAAAATGGACAAGTAATTTAACCTCTCTGTGCCTCAGTTGAAAATCACAATAACAGAAAACTAACCAAACTGAT
This sequence comes from Oryx dammah, assembly GCF_014754425.2. Lineage (NCBI taxonomy): Eukaryota > Metazoa > Chordata > Mammalia > Artiodactyla > Bovidae > Oryx > Oryx dammah. The sequence goes on along the minus strand of NW_024070205.1, from coordinate 75,318,067 downwards.
CACATGGACCACAGCCTTGTCTAACTCAAAGAAACTATGAACCATGCCCTGTAGGGCCACCCAACATGGACAGGCCATAGTGGAGAGCTCTGAAAAAAATGTGGTCCACTGGAGAAGAGAATGGCAAACCACTTCAGTATTCCTGCCTTGAGAACCCCACGAACAGCATGAAAAGGCAAAAAGATATGACACTGAAAGATGGACTCTCCAGGTTGGTAGGTGCCCAATGTGCTACTGGAGAAGAATGGAGAAATAACTTCCAGAAAAAATGAAGAGACAGAGCCAAAGCAGAAACAGTGCCCAGTTGTGAATGTGACTGGTGATGGAAGTCAAGTTTGATGCTGTAAAGAATAACATTGCATATGAGCCTGCAATGTTAGGTCCATGAATCAAGGTAAATTAGAAGTGGTCAAACAGGAGATGGCAAGAGTGAATATCGACATTTTGGGAATCAGTGAACTAAAATGCACTAGAATGGGCAAATATAATTCAGATGACCATTATATCTACTACTGAGGGCAAGACTCCCTTAGAAGAAATGGAGTAGCCCTCATAGTCAACAAGAGTCCAAAATGCAGTACTTGGGTGCAGTCTCAAAAATGACAGAATGATCTCTGTTTATTTCCAAAACAAGCCATTCAATATCACAGTAATCCATGTCTATGCCCCAACCAGTAATGCTGAAGAAGATGAGTTTGCACAGTTCTATGAAGACCTACAAAACCCTCTAGAACTAAGCAGCACCCCGGGGGGGGGGGGGGGGGGGGGGAATGGCCTTTTCATCACAGCGGACTGGAATGCAAAACTAGGAAGTCAAGAGATACCTGGAGTAACAGGCAAGTTTGGCCTTGGAGTACAAAATGAAGCGGGGCAAAGGCTAACAGAGTTTTGCCAAGAGAACACACTGGTCATAGTGCATTCATAGTGCAACTCATAGTGCATTTTCCAACAACACGAGAAAGCTCTCTACACATGGACATCACCAGATGGTCAATACCGAAATCAAATTAATTATATTCTTTGCAGCCAAAGATGGGGAAGCTCTATACAGTTAGCAAAAACAAGACCGGGACCTGACTGTGGCTCAGATCATGAACTCTTTATTGCCAAATTCAGACTTAAATTGAAGAAAGTAGGGAAAACCACTAGACCATTCAGGTATGACCTAAATCAAAGTGACAAATAGAATCAGGGATTACATTGGATGGAGTGCCCGAAGAACTATGGATGGAGGTTTGTGACATTGTACAGGAGGCAGTGATCAAGACCATCCCCAAGGAAAAGAAATGCAAAAAGGCAGAATTGTTATCTGAGGAGGCCTTACAAATAGCTGAGAAAAGAAGAGAAGCTAAAGGCAAAGGAGAAAAGGAAAGATATACCCATTTGAATGCAGAATGCCAAACAATAGCAAGGAGAGATAAGAAAGCCTTCCTCAGCAATCAGTGCAAAGACAGAGAGGAAAACAATAGAATGGGAAGGACTGGAGATCTCTTCAAGAAAATTGGAGATAACAAGGGAACATTAGGGGCTTCCCTGGTGGCTCAGAGGTTAAAGCATCTGCCTGGAATGCGGGAGACCTGGGTTCGATCCCTGGGTCGGGAAGATCCTCTGGAGAGGGAAGTTCTTACCTGAAGAATCCCATGGAGGGAAGGAGCCTGGTAGGCTACAGTCCATGGGGTCGCAAAGAGTAGGACACAACTGAGCGACTTCACTTTCACTTTCAAGGGAACATTTCATGCAAAAATGGGCACAATAAAGGACAGAAATGGTATGGACCCAACAGAAGCAGAAGATATTAGGAAGAGGTGGCAAGAATACATAGAAAAATGAAACAAAAAGGATCCTCATGACCCAGATAACCACGATGGTGTGATGACTCACCCGGAGCCAGATATCCTGGAATGCAAAGCCAAGTGGGCCTTAGGAAGCATTACTATGAACAAAGCTAGTGGAGGTGATGGAATTCCAGTTGAGCCATTTCAAATCCTAAAAGATGATGCTATCGGAGAGCTGCACTCAATGTGTCAGCAACTTTGGAAAACTCAGCAGTGGCTACAGGACTGGAAAAGGTCAGTTTTCATTCCAATCCCAAAGAAAGGTATGCCAAAGAATGTTCAAACTACCACACAATTGCATTCATCTCATACACTAGCAAAGTAATGCTCAAAATTCTTCAAGCTAGGCTTCAACAGTATGTGAACTGTGAAATTCCAGATGTTTAAGCTGGATTTAGAAAAGGCAGAGAAATCAGAGATCAAATTGCTAACATCTATTGGATCATCAAAAAAGCAAGAGAATGATTGAAAAACATCTACTTCGGCTTTGTTGATTACGCCAAAGGCTTTGACCATGTGGATCACAACAAACTATGGAAAATTCTTCGAGAGACGGGAATACCAGACCACCTTACCTGCCTCCTGAGAAATCTGCAAGAAGCAACAGTTAGAACTGCACATGGGATTCATGTCAATGTATGGCAAAACCAATACAGAATTGTAAAGTAAAATAAAAAATTTTTTAAAAAAATTAAAAAACAAAAAAACAAAAACTGGACATGGAACAGTGGGCTGTTTCCAAATTGGGAAAGGAGTATGTCAAGGCTGTATATTGTCACCCTGCTTATTTAGCTTATATGCTAAATAGTACGTCATGTGAAATGCCAGGCTGGATGACGCACAAGCTGGAATCAAGATTGCTGGGAGAAATATCAATAACCTCAGATATGCAGATGATACCACCCTTATGGCAGAAAGTGAAGAGGAACTAAAGAGCCTCTTGATGAAACTGAAAGAAGAGAATGAAAAAGCTGGCTTAAAACTCAACATTACAAAAACTAAGATCATGGCATCCGGTCCCATCACTTCATGGCAAATAGATGGGGAAACAACAGAAACTGGCAGACTTCATTTTTTGGGGCTCCAAAATCACTGCAGATGGTGACTGCAACCATGAAATTAAAAGACGTTTGCTTCTTGAAAGAAAAGCTATGACCACACTAGACAGCACATAAAAAGCAGAGACATTACTTTGCTAACAAAGGTCCATCTAGTCAAAGCTGTGGTTTTTCCAGTAGTCATGTATGGATGTGAAAGTTGGACTATAAAGAAAGCTGAGTGCTGAAGAATTGATGTTTTTGAGACTGTGGTGTTGGAGAAGACTCTTGAGAGTCCCTTGGACTGCAAGGAGATCAAACAAGTCAATCCTAAAGGAAATCAGTCTTGAATATTCATTGGAAGGACTGAGGCTGAAGCTGAAACTTCAGTACTTTGGCCACCTGACGCAAAGAGCTGACTCATTAGAAAAGGCCCTGATGCTGGGAAAGACTGAAGGCAGGAAGAGGAGGGGATGACAGGGGATGAGATGGTTGGATGGCATCACTGACTTGATGGACATGAGTTTGAGCAAGCTCCGGGAGTTGGTGATGGACAGGGAAGCCTGGTGTGCTGCAGTCCATAGGGTCACAAAGAATTGGACATGACTGAGTGACTGAACTGAACTGAACTGTTTCTCAGTTTCCCCATACGTTTAATGTGGATTATAATTTAACACCTAGTTCATAGGACTGTTGTGAGGACTAAAAGAGTTAACATTCATAAACTGCTCAGAACAGTGCCTAGTACATAATAAGCCTCAATATATGTTTGATCGTCTAACACATTATTGACCAGGGGATTTTTGCAGAAACTAACACCTGTGGCATTAATATGTGTTGTGTTAAAAATAAGCAACCCACCAACCAGCCAACCAAGATATTTTGAATTCAGCATTCCCTCCCTACACCATGTTATACAGAGCTGTAGAGTTTTCGAATGACTAACATATATATGATTTTATTTATCTATCATTTTTCTATATTACCCTGTGAAATGAGCAAAAAATAATAATAATAACTATTTTTTAGCAGTGCCTCAAGGCATGCAGACTCCTAGTTCTCCGACTTTTGGTGGAACCTGTGCCCTCTGCTATGGAAGCACAGAATCTAACCACTGGACTGCCAGGGAAATCCCCAGGAAACAATTATTGTTATTGTACAGAAGAGAAAACAGGCTAGAAAAAATACTAGCTTCAGTTCAGTTCAGTTCAGTCACTCAGTTGTGTCCGACTCTTTGCGACCCCATGAATCGCAGCACGCCAGGCCTCCCTGTCCATCACCAGCTCCCAGACTCACTCAGACTCACGTCCATCAAGTCAGTGATGCCATCCAGACATCTCATCCTCTGTCGTCCCCTTCTCCTCCTGCCCCCAATCCCTCCCAGCATCAGAGTCTTTTCCAGTGAGTCAACTCTTCGCATGAGGTGGCCAAAGTACTGGAGTTTCAGCTTTAGCATCATTCCTTCCAAAGAAATCCCAGGGCTGATCTCCTTCAGAATGGACTGGTTGGATCTCCTTGCAGTCCAAGCGACTCTCAAGAGTCTTCTCCAACACCACAGTTCAAAAGCATCAATTCTTCGGCTCTCAGCCTTCTTCACAGTCCAACTCTCACATCCATACATGACCACTGGAAAAACCATAGCCTTGACTAGACAGACCTTAGTTGGCAAAGTAATGTCTCTGCTTTTGAGTATACTATCTAGGTTGGTCATAACTTTTCTTCCAAGGAATAAGCATCTTATAATTTCATGGCTGCAATCACCATCTGCAGTGATTTTGGAGCCCCCCAAAATAAAGTCTGACACTGTTTCCACTGTTTCCCCATCTATTTCCCATGAAGTGATGGGACCACACAAATACTTCGTTAAATCACCTGATTTCAAATCTATGGCCCTGTCTCTGGTTTCACAGGTAATTCTCTCCCCTAGATGTAGCCTGAAACAGGGAAAAAATCAAATCAGAGACTGGTAGAGATTCTCAGAAGTCCTATAAACACCAGTCTCTCCCATTTTCAGAGTTTTGAAATGCACTTAATTTTCTCCAATCATGGGCTGTTATTGCATGTAGAACAGATATTTCTGAAACTTTAAGGGCAAGGAAATCTCCCAGAAATTCAAGAGCTATGGATCCGAGGCTACAGATGTCTGGGGAGCTCCCTGCAGACTGAAGACCTGTCTTCCCAAAACAGCAGCCGTGGGCTCAGGACCGTGCCGGGGCATGGCGGCAGGGAGGACGCAGTGAGCTCCGCCCATGAGGTCCTCTCTCTGCTCCAGTTTGGAGGGTGCAGGCAGAGTCTTCCTGGGGCTAAACGTGCCAGCCGCCTGCTTCCAGACACTCTGCATAGGTTTGAGAATTGGATTTTGCTTTTACAAGTGACCACAATGCTAACCAGGCAGCTTGAGTCCCAGAAGTCAGGGAGGGAAGATGAGTAGGTATGAACAGGATGGATGACTTCTTTTGTTTGTTCTCTCATTCATTCATTCATTCAGTTCATTCATTCATTTAATTGCACCCTTAACTTAATAAAGGTAAGTTAAAGAATCTGATAACCTTTATTCACAAAGAGATTTAAGCCAATCCTCCTGAAACTCTTCCTGACCCAAGAATAACCACCATTTATTGCTGGGCCTACCACCTTCTCCTGAGACATAAACCAAGATTTATTACAGGTCTCACACTTTTAATACACTTTACAACTCTACCAAGATAATATTAGAGATTCCCCCAAATTTCAGATCTGTTTTCTTGGCTAATGCTATAACGAACAATAAACCTAGTTACGGGCGGTCCTGTGAAAACTCCTTTCATTTTGACCTGTGGTCCTTCTCTATTTCTCTAACTGTGCTTTCTTAGATTCTGTATATGTCAGTTTGGCAGCAACAAATCACAGGGCCACCCTCAGAGCTAGAGTTGTTTATGTCTCTCCTGCAAGCAGCCTGCCTGGAGCACACCTTTCCAATGTAGACCCAAGCCTCTGCCACCTTCGACTCTCACACACCATGTAAATGTTTCTCCTGTCCTAAATCAACCCAGGGCCAGGAACCAGACGACTAGGTAAAGACTCACTTGCCCCAAAGCCTGTGGGAATTACTAAACCAGCCAATCGTAAACTTTTTACTCAGCCCTGCCTTGCCTTTCCTGCAGAAACCCCAACAAAGCCCGTGTTCTAGGGATTACCACTCTTTCTCCTAGTTTTCCTTCCTGATCACCCTGGTCACCAAAGACAGAAACACGTTAAGATGTATTATTTCAGGAACTAAAGTGATAATTTAATGTGCATTTTGCGACATGCCAATAAAATACTACAGGAAAGGACCGAATGAACAGAAATGATGGAGAATACGTAATGTACTGTGGGACACACTATTAGTAATGATGGGCTTCCCAGGTGGCTTACTGGGTAAAGAATCTGCCTGCAGTGCAGGAGACGAAGGACACTTGGCTTCAGTTCCTGGGTCAGGAAGATCCCCTGGAGGAGGACATTGCAACCCACTCTAGTATTTTTGCCTGGGGAATCACATGGACAGAGGAGCCTGGCAGGCTACAGTCCATGAGGTCACAAAGAGTCGGACATGGCTGAAGCGACTGAGTACGCAGTTGAGCATCTACTACAAACAGGCACAGAACATACATAACCCTTAGAAGTAAACATTATTATCCCTATGTACAGAGGAGAAGGCAATGGCACCCCACTCCAGTACTCTTGCCTGGCAGACCCCATGGATGGAGGAGCCTGGTGGGCTGCAGTCCATGGGGTTGCTAGGAGTCGGACACGACTGAGCGACTTCACTTTCACTTTTCACTTTCATGGATTGGAGAAGGAAATGGCAACCCACTCCAGTGTTCTTGCCTGGAGAATCCCAGGGATGCGGGAGCCTGGTTGCCGTCTATGGGGTCGCACAGAGTCGGACACGACTGAAGTGACTTAGCACAGATGAGACCATGGATGCTCTGAGAGGTCGGGGGACAGGCCCAAGTTCACACACCTACGAGAAACAAAGTCAGGCTTCAAACCCAGGAGGGCCTGATGCTAAGGCTCAGACTGTGGCTAAAATTTTAAAAATTGAATCCCTGAGTGGTTAAAATACATGTAATATATGTAGCATACACCGAAGATACAAAGTGTAGTAACAACATGACTGCCTGTGGCCTCAACCCAACTGGAGAAATGGAAGTTTTCCAGTGTCGTCCTGGTGCCTTGAGTGTCTGGCCCCTATTGCAGCTCTGCCTCCCCTGACCCTGACCCTGTCAAAAGGTAAACACAGTCTAAATTTGGGGTCCAGGTTTCCCTTATTTGCTCGCCTTTTATTGCTTTCTGTTGTTTTGCCACATGCATTTATGATAAATATGTATGAAGATAAGCTGTTAAGTTTTAAACTTTACATAAATGGTTTACCATATGTCTTCTATGGCTTGCTATCTTCCAGAGCTTCTGAGTTTCACCCAGTTGATGTGTGTGGCTTTATTTATTTCCAGTGCTGGGAAGTGCCACTGTGTGAATATACCACATTTTAATTATCTGATTTCCTGGTGGATGTTTAGATCATTTTCAGTTTCTTAGAAAAAATTTTTTTTTTGCTATTACAAACAATACAACAAAAAATTCTTTCAGGGGAGACTTTCCTGGTGGCCCGATGGCTAAGTTTCCATGCTCCCAATGCAGGGGTTCTGGGTTCAATCCCTGGTTAGGGAACTACATCCCACATGCTGCAACTAAGAGTTCACAGGCTCCAACGAAAGATCCCAAATGATACAACTAAAGATCTCAAATGCCGCAACTAAAGATCCCAGATGCCACAACTAAAGACCCCACGTGCTGCAACCAAAAACCAAGATCCTGCATGCCACAACGAGCATCAAAGATCCTGTGTGCCGCAAGAAATAAGCAAATTTTTTTTAAAAAATTCCTTTTTAAAATTGAAGTTTAGTTGATTCACAATATTGTGTTAGGCTCAGTTGTACAGCAAAGTGATTTGGTTATATATATATATATACATACACATTTTTAAAGATTCCTTTGCATTATAGATTATTACAAGATACTGAATATAGTTCCCTGTGCTATACAGTAAACTCTTATTGTTTATCAGGGGATCTTCCTGATCCAGGGATCAAACACAGGTCTCCTGCCTTGTAGGCAGATTCTTTACCATCTGAGCCACTAGGGAAGCCCCATTTTATATATGATGATGTGTATCTCTTAATCCCATATTCCTAATTTATCCCCATCCTTCCCCTTCTCTCTTTGGTAACCATAAATTTGCTTTCTATGTCTGTGACTTTGTTTCTGTTTTGTAATTAAGTTCTCTTGTACTATTCTTTAGATTCCACATACAAGTGGTATCATACAATATTTGTCTTTGTCTGACTTACTTCACTTGGTATGACAACCTCTAGGTCCATCCATGTTGCTGCAAATGGCATTTATTTCATTCTTTTTTAATGGCTTAGAATTTTCCATTATATATATATATATCATATCTCCTTATCCATTCATCTGCTGATGGACACTTAGGTTGCTTCCATGTCTTGTCTATTGCAAATAGTGCTGTTATGAACATTGGGGAGCGTGTATCTTTTTGAAATATGGTTTTCTCCAGAAATATGCCCAGGTAATTCCTGAGTCCCTTGGATGGCAAGGACAACAAGAAGATCAAACCAGTCAATCTTAAGGGAAATCAACCCTGATATTCTTTGGAAGAACCGATGCTCAAGGTACAACTCCAGTGTTTTGGTCAACTGATTTGAAAACCTGACTCATTGGAAAGTCCCTCATGCTGGGAAAGATTGAGGGTAGAGAAAGAGGGCGTTAGAGGATGAGATGGCTGGATGGCATCACTAATGCGATGGACATGACCTTGGCAAACTCCAGGAGATGGTGAGGGACAGGGAGGCCTGGCATGTTGTAATCCATGGGGTTGCAACGAGTCGGATATGACTGGGTGACTGAACAACTACAAAGATGGTAACTTTATTTCTATATTCTAAAGGATCCTCTACAGTGTTCTCCATAATGGCTGCACCAACTTACACGCCTACAAACAGTGTAGGAGGGTCCGCTTTTCTCTGCACCCTCTTCAGCATGTATGGTCTGTAGACTTCTTGATGGTGGCCATTCTGACTGGAGTGAGGTGATCCCTCGCTGTATTTTGACTTGTATTTCTTTAATAAGTGGTGATGTTGAGGATATTTTATGTGCCTGTTGACCATCTGTTGTCTTTTTGGAGAAATACCTATTTAGGTCTTCTGCCCAGTTTTTGATTGAGTTGTTTGCTTTGGTTGTTGTTGTTGAGTTGTATTAGGCTATTTCTATATTTTGGAAATAAAGCCCTTGTTGGTTGCTTCATATGCAAATATTTTCTCCCATCCTGTAGGCTGTCTTTTCATTTTGTTTATGTGTCGTATGAAGGAGTGTTCTAACTTCATTGATTTACATGTGGCTGTCCAGCTTTCCCAATACCACTCGTTGAAGAGACTGTCTTTTCTCCATTGTCTAGTCTTGCCTCCTTTGTCAAAAATTAGTTGACCTAGGTGTGTGGGTTTATTTCTAGGCTTTCTGTTTTGCTCCATTGATCCGTATGTCTGTTTTTGTTCAATACCATGCTATTTTGATTACTGTAGCTGTTGTATGAAGTCTGGGAGGGTTATGTCTCTAGCTTTGTTCTTTTTCCTCAGGATTTCTTTGGCAATTCTAGATCTTTTGTGGTTCCATATAAATTTTAAGATTATTTATTCTAGTTCTGGGGGAAATACCATTGATACTTTGATAGGGAGCACTTTAAATCTGTAGATTGCTTTGGTTAGGATGACCATTTTAACCATATTGATTCTTCCAACCCAAGAGCACAGAATATGCATGTCCCATTTCCTTGAATCTTCTTTGATTTCCTTTATTAATTTTTATATTTCTTACTGTGTAAGTCTTTCACCACTTGGTTAGACTTAATCCTAAGAATTTTATTTTTTTGATGCAAATTTAAACAAGATTTTTGTTTTTACTTTATGATATTTCATTGTTAGTATAAAGAAATGCCAGAGATTTCTGTATATGAATTTATATCCTGCTCCCTGTTGAACCCATTTATCAGTTCTAATAGTGTTGGCTTGATAAAGGACACAAATGGTATGGACCTAACAGAAGCAGAAGATATTAAGAAGAGGTGGCAAGAATACACAGAAGAACTGTACAAAAAAGATTTTCAAGACTAAGATAATCATGATGGTGTGATCACTCACCTAGAGCCAGACATCTCGGAATGTGAAGTCAAGTGGGCCTTAGAAAGCATCACTACGAACAAAGCTAGTGGAGGTGATAGAATTCCAGTTGAGCTATTTCAAATCCTGAAAAATGATGCTGTGAAAGTGCTGCACTCAATATGCCAGCACATTTGGAAAACTCAGCAGTGGCCACAGGACTGGAAAAGGTCCATTTTCATTCCAATCCCTAAGAAAGGCAATGCCAAAGAATGCTCAAACTACCGCACAATTGCAATCATCTCACACACTAGTAAAGTAATGCTCAACATTCTCCAAGCCAGGCTTCAGCAATACGTGAACTGTGAACTTCCAGATGTTCAAGTTGGTTTTAGAAAGGGTAGAGGAACCAGAGATCAAATTGCCAACATCCGCTGGATCATGGAAAAAGCAAGAGAGTTCCAGAAAAACATCTACTTCTGCTTTATTGACTATGCCAAAGCCTTTGACTATGTGGATCACAATAAACTGTGGAAAATTCTGAAAGAGATGGGAATACCAGACCACCTGACCTGCCTCTTGAGAAACCTGTATGCAGGTCAGGAAGCAACAGTTAGAACTGGACATGGAACAACAGATTGGTTTCAAATAGGAAAAGGAGTACATCAAGGCTGTATATTGTCACCCTGCTTATTTAACTTCTATGCAGAGTACATCATGAGAAACGCTGGACTGGAAGAAACACAAGCTGGAATCAAGATTGCCGGGAGAAATATCAATCACCTCAGATATGCAGATGACACCACCCTTATGGCAGAAAGTGAAGAGGAACTAAAGAGCCTCTTGATGAAAGTGAAAGAAGAGAATGAAAAAGTTGGCTTAAAGCTCAACATTCAGAAAATGAAGATCATGGCATATGGTCCCATCACTTCATGGGAAATGGATGGGGAAACAGTGGAAACAGTGTCAGACTTTATTTTTGGGGGCTCCAAAATCACTGCAGATGGTGATTGCAGCCATGAAATTAAAAGACACTTACTCTTTGGAAGGAAAGTTATGACCAACCTAGAGAGCATATTGAAAAGCAGAGACATTACTTTGCCAGCAAAGGTCCATCTAGTCAAGGCTATGGTTTTTCCAGTGGTCATGTATGGATGTGAAAGTTGGACTGTGAAGAAAGCTGAGTGCTGAAGAATTGATGCTTTTGAACTGTGGTGTTGGAGAAGACTCTTGAGAGTCCCTTGGACTGCAAGGACATCCAACCAGTCCATTCTAAAGGAGATCAGTCCTGGGATTTCTTTGGAAGGAATGATGCTAAAGCTGAAACTCCAATACTTTGGCCACCTCATGAGAAGAGTTGACTCATTGGAAAAGACTCTGATGCTGGGAGGGATTCGAAGCAGGAGGAGAAGGGGACGACAGAGGATGAGATGGCTGGATGGCATCACTGACTTGATGGACGTGAGTTTGAGTGAACTCCGTGAGTTGGTGATGGACAGGGAGGCCTGGTGTGCTGCAGTTCATGAGGGCACAAAGAGTGCGGACATGACTGAGTGACTGAACTGAACTGAACAGTTTTGGTGTGGAGTCTTTAGGGTTTTCTATGTAGTGTATCATGTTATCTGCATATAATGAGAATTTTACTTTTTCCTTCTGATTTAGATACTTTTCATTTCTTTTTCTCGTCTGATTACAGTGGCTAGGACTTCCAATACTATGTAGAATAGAAGTGGTGAAAGTGAGCAGCCTTGTCTTGTTCCAGAATTTAGTGGGAAGGCTTTCAGACTTTTACTGTTTAGTATTATGTTGGCCATGGGAGAAAATTCTTGATTATGTCCTCTGGTGCACCAGGAAGGGTTGTGCCTGTGCAGGGACAGAACTGTAAGATTGGAGGGCCTGTATGTGGTGCCTGACTCAATATAGCCCCCAGATAATTGCGTCAGTTTACTTTGCAGCTTATAAGCTAGAGCAGCATCTTTTCAGGGGGGATCAATGTTTCGGTTAGGAAAAGGGGTTCCAAGGTGTTGACAAACTGGTAAGCCCTGAGATTAGCCTTGGGAAATTCCTAAGTGTAGTCATTACATGGTAATTCACAAAGCAGTGCAGACTTGATTGTTTATCTCCAGAGCTGAGTTTTTGAGACTGGACACACTTGCTCAGTTACTAGCTAACATCCCAGTAAAGAGGATCCTCCTCCAGGACACAGGAGAACCAAGAGAACCTGAGGGGCTCTCACCACATCCCAGAGGACTTGGCATCTCAGCCAGAGCATGTGGGCTGGGAGGATTTCTTAAGGGTATTCTCCATGGCGGCAGAATCTACATTTGTCAGCCTTGGATTCAAGGCCATAGGACGTGACTGATTGGAGGCAGGCAGATCCTGGTTGGAGTTTTGCTTCTTTCCCTGTTTGTCCTTTTTTTCCATCAATACTCATTTTCCTTCTTTTAAATTATTGATTATATAATATATTCAAAGAATTCAAAATTTGAATTGCAAAATTATACAAAGAAGAGTCTTGCGGTCTCTCCTGTCTTGTGTTTGCCCAGTCCCTCTCTGAAAGGTAATCACTTTTATCCACTTCTCATGCATTCTTCTAGAGTTTTCTTTATCTACAAGCAAAAATGAACATAAAGTCTTATTTGAGTCTCCTATTATAGAAGATATAGCCTATTATTCCCATGATTCTGCATTGCTTTTTAATGTGCAGTGCATCTCAGATATCTATTCCAGGTCATTACATAAAACATTCAATTGTCATTAAAAAAAAATACCTGTGTAGTATTCCATTTTACAGTATTTGTTATCTGCTATGCACCAGTCTCGGAGAAGGCAATGGCACCCCACTCCAGTACTCTTGTCTGGAAAATCCCATGGATGGAGGAGCCTGGTAGGCTGCAGTCCATGGGGCCGTTGAGAATTGGACATGACTCAGTGACTTCACTTTCACTTTTCACTTTCCTGCATTGGAGAAGGAAATGGCAACCCACTCCAGTGTTCTTGCCTGGAGAATCCCAGGGATGGGGAGCCTGGTGGGCTGCGGTCTATGGGGTCGCACAGAGTCAGACACGACTGAAACGACTTAGCAGCAGCAGCAGCAGCAGCATGCACCAGTCTCCATGCTGAGTGCTGGGGTTAAAGTGATTAATCAAAATAGGCCCTACCTTCAGGGATACTACAGTCTAGGCAAATGGACAAAAAACTATGATAAAATATTGGAGGAGCTGTTCCTTTCAAAACTATTTCTCCAGCCCCAACCACTTGTCAGGCATTGCTCTGGGCATGGGAGAGAAGACAGTGAATAAAACCAATGAAAATGCCTGCCCTGTGGCACTTCTATCCTAGTGGAGCTGAAGTTCTGGCACTGTGTTCACAGGGGGCTCAGGGATGTACACAGTGGGGCCCCTCACTTGGTCTCGGGATCAGGGAATCTTTACTGAAGATAATGATTTAGCTGATAACTAGTAGCTAAGGAGGAATTAGATTGGTGAAGGGCCAGAGAGGAACCAGTGCACCCAACAGAGGTCCCCATGCCAGGCGTGGCAGGGAGGTGAGAGGCATGTCTGGGGACTGAGAGAAGGTCCTTCATTTGCAGCCGTGAGAGAGGCTGTGGCCAGAGCTGAGCCCCGATGAGCAGGCCCTGGCTGGTGGGGGCAACCGCTGCAGATCCCAGGAACTGTCCTGTGGATGCCGCTGCGATGGCTGCCATGCAGAGCGGCCAGGAAAGGGACAAGAGGCCAAGTGCCGCTGCGATGGTTGCCATGTGGAGCGACCAGGAAAGGGGTCAGTGGGCAGGCGGCGGGCTCCAGGCGAGGGCAGTGGGGTCCAGGCGAGGCATGAGGTTGGCTGGACCTGCTGGAGCAGAGGATGAGGGGAGAAGGGAATGATTCCAAGAGAAGGATGAGGTGGGATGTGAAGGGAGGAGGGGAAGCCTCTGAAAGATGAGGCCAAGGCCTCCCCCATGGGCTGTTCTGGGGCTTCACTGGTGTGAGGAAGGCTCTCAGCAGCGTTTCTGTGCCCACACTGCCAATATCGCTTCACGTGGTTTTTTGCTCCCCTCCAAGCCGACGAGTTTATTTTTACTTTGTCTGTACTTGTCCACCAAACACACACACATATACAGGCACACACCGGTCCTGGTACAGTGGTGCAGGCCGCTGCCCTCTAATGGAACTACACTTCCCACCGTGCCTGACCGTGCTTCCAGCTTTCACCTTGGGGGGAGCTTCCGGGTGTGCACGCCGCAGGTCTGGCCTCACACTGGTCCACTGTTGCAGCGGGGTCTGCTGTGCATGGCAGTGGGTCTTGGCTGTTGCCGCGACCATTGTGGCTGCCCCTGGACTGAGCTTCTGGGAACAGGATCACATCGTGGGTGCCTGCTGGTGGCTGAGAGCAAGACCTGTCCCTGGCTGTGGAGGGGGCAGTGGGAGCCTCTGAGGAGGAGCAAATGCAGAAACAGCATTTCCCCCAATCCCCATAGGCGGTATGGCCCAGCCAGGTTTGTTTGGCAATAAGGTTTGTTTTTTTCCCAAGGCCCATGGGCATGTGCGGGCTTCCCTTGCGGCCCAGCTGGTAAAGGCTCCACCTGCAAAGCAGGAGACCCTGGCTCGATTCCTGGGTCAGAAAGATTCTCTGGAGAAGGGATAGGCTACCCACTCCAGTATTGTTGAATTTCCCTTGTGGCTCAGCTGGTAAAGAATCCGCCTGCAATGTAGGAGATCTGGATTGGATCCCTGGGTTGGGAAGATCCCCTGGAGAAGGGAAAGGCTACCCACTCCAGTATTCTGGCCTGGAGAATTCCACGGACTATATAGTCTATGGGGTGGCTAAGAGTGGGACACGACCAAGTGACTTTCACTTTCACGTTATGGGTGTGTGCCACACAGAGCCCTGGGCTGGATTCTCTCGATTATTCACTAGCAGCTTGCAGCTGCCCCTCGGAGGAGGGCTGTGGTGGGTCCAGGAAGGGCCCAGTCACCCAGTCTTGTTGGCTGGGTCCCCTCTCTGAAGGGATGCTGAGGGCAGGGCCCTGCGACTTGCTGCCCCACCCCCATGCAGGCTCTAGTGGGCTCTCCTGGGCCTGGAGTTAGAGCTCCCTCACCTTGCCTCTCGCTGCCAATACCTGCCCCTGCGGGGTGGGAACTGAGGGCCAGCCTGACTCAGGCGTGGGGCTGGGGGTGAGGAGTGGCCCACAGTGTTTCAGCTCAGTTCCATCTTGAGACTGGTCACTAGCATGTCCCTTAGTCATAATAGGAGGGAGGCTGTGGGCCACGGCCCCTACTCTCCACCCGCATGCAAACATTCGGTCCTGGCTCCTGACTCCAGACAAGACTGTGTGGTTTGGGCCTGGGGTTGGATCTCCATGTGATTTTTGCAAAGACAGAACCTTTTATCTCCAAGCAGCTCAAGTGGGCCTGGCCAGGGTCTGTCATTCTGGAGAGCCCTGAGAACATATGCGTACTCAGTCATGACTTCCTAGGCAGGTGGTACCTGTGCTCAGAAGGACCCCATGCTTGTTTTAATAGTTCAGTGTCGCCGTCTTGGAACTTGTCGTGATTTTTGGACAAAGAACATGGCATTTTCATTTTGCAGTGGGCACTGACCATTATGGTCCTATTTTACTTTTTGATGTCTTTGTCTTCCCTTTTACTATCTTTTGAATTTTGAACTACGCAGATATTGAAAAAAAAAAGACTTTAAAAGCCAAATACCACAAAGGATTAAAACTAAGAAAGACATTTATTATCTGTTGTGCACTTTTAGAATGGTCCCTAGGCCCACTGAAGTGCACAAGCTGTGGCACACATTCCATGCACCACGCATCCAGTCCAGTCCCACTGCCCCCCAGGAGAGCCCGCATGACACGCAGAGTACCGCCCCCACGACGGACCCAGAGCCAGAGCTGTGCGCTGGGCCGCCTGCTCCTGTGGGGAGAAGGGGTTCCCAAACTCTTACTGACCCCTCACCTCCCCTTTCCTCACCTCTGGGCAAATCTTCAGAGTCAGGTGATGCTTGGAAGTCCTATGCTAACATTCAGGGAAGGGTACTTCTGTGTAGACAGGAGACTTCTGTGGTGGGCATGGATGTGGCCGCGGAAACCCTGGGGATGGCCGGTCATCTCATCTGCTCCCTTCAGGTTGGGCTCTGTAAATGCTGCTCGTCGCCAGCAGAAAAAGATTATGGCTGTAGCATCTGCAGGAACAGACTCCCCAGCTTTCCAGTATTTATCACCGATGCTGCAGTTTTTGCCCATCTTTCAGTAGGATTAAGAAATTGGAATGTTTCTGCCGCACGAATCTCGAAGGACTGAAAATGCCCGGAGCCAAAGAACGAGCTCTGAGCATCTCAGCAGAGGAAAACTGCGGCCCTTCCAGCGTCCATGGAGCCCCCCTTTCCTGCTCTGCTGGGAGGCGCACTGCTGCCCTCTGGTGGCCGGCTGGCAAGGAGTCTTCCGGGGGTGGGGGTGGGGGTGGGGGTGGTGTCCCACCTTGTCCCTGGAATAGCAGCTTTGAGTTCTCAGGTTAATGAGTGTGTTTTCACTGTCCCTGGAATAAAACAAGCTTGTCCTTGACCTGGAGCCTTGGCCCTTGCTTCTACCTGTCTTCAGAACGCTCTTCGTCCAATTCAGATGGCAGCCGTTTTCTTATTCTCCAGCCTTTGGGCCAATGTCGCTTCTCCAGGGAAGCCCTCCTGGGCTACTTTGTCTGAAACATCTGAAACAGCACCTAACCCCACCCTCCGTCCTTCTCTCTCCCATCACCTTGCTTACCTGCTAATTGAAAACATCTGGTTAAATTCTGGGTTTACTGCCTCCCCCTCTCCAGAACGTCAGACCAGGAGAGCAAGATCTTTGTTACAGGCGTCCCTGGACCTCAAGGCATCATACATAGTAGATACACAAAAGGACTTTTTGAGGGAATGGCCAATGTGTCTCCACAAGAGCGCCTGGGATTGAAGCTGAGCTTCTGGTCCTCAAGAGCCACAGGATGTGGGCAGGGCACGTGCCATCCTCGTGTGACAGACGAACCAGCTGAGGCTGCAGCCTGAGCACCAGCAAGGAGACACACACGGCCCGGGGGGGTCTTCCTGTGCTCCCTCTGTCCTGCGCTCCAGGGGGGACAGACAGACGGTGTCCCAGGCCTGACCAGCTGCTGCCAGGGGTTGAGGGGGACCTCCCCCCCGGCCCTGGCTGTAGGGACGCTGGTCCACAGCTGTGCGGCGGCTCTAAGGGGGTGGGGTGCGGTGGGCGCGCTGAGGAAGGCTGGTCCATCGGCTCCACACGCAAGGGCCCGAGTGCAGGGATGCGCCTTCCAAAGCAGGAGGTGTCCGGGGAGGGCGCAGGGCAGGAAAGCCGGGGCCAGCGAGGGGGCCGTGACTCCTCTGGGACTCGGCTGGGACGTCCCGGGTTCCGCCCTGACTGTCTGCACTCCGCCTGAGGCAGGGCTGGTCTGGAGCCCGCGCGGAGGCGAGGGCCGCGGCTGGCCTCGGAGCCTGGCTGCCGTCTGAGCGCGGGCGGCCGGCGGGGCTGGGGGCCCGGGTGGCCAGCTCGGCGCACGCTCGGTCCTTGGGTGCGCAGAGCCGGGGTCCGGAGGGTCAGCAGCATCTGCTCTTAGGCTGGTCTTCCGGTGAGAGCTTGATGGAGTCTGTGAGGTAACTCTCTAAGATGCTTCGATACTGCGGAAGGAAAAGAGGTGTCAGCGTTCGCCTCTCGGCGGGCCGAGCTCCCCCTGCCCTCTATTTCTCAATGGCCGGTGGTGGTCGGGCTTTCTGGTCGCTCGCCTTGTGCAGCTGGGAGGCCCAGGGGAGGTCTTCCCCGCCCGCTCCTGCCTCACCTCCTTCTCCAGCTCCTTCACGTCTCCCAGAGCAGGCCGGCGGCTGCATGGCCAGGACACCCTACCAGGGAGCGGCTGAGAGGTGGGGGCTCCGCAAGAAGCAAACCCGTGAAGAAGGGCTGGGTCCCAGGCCCAGTGCCCTGAGTTCTGGGCCGTTAGGCTGAACTACTGCTCAGCCTGAGGGTGGCAGCGAGCGGCGGGGCATCAGATGATGCATCTTGGGGGCCACCATCGTGAGGGCGAAGCCGCCCAGGTCTCCTGACCTCCAGCCGGGTCCCCTCACTCACCATTCTCCAGAGAGGACAACCCAGGGGACGTCTGACCTCAGGTGACAGAGATGATGAGAGCCCGCTGCTCGTGTCGGCAGAAGACGTCCCTGCGGAGTCCCCACACCCCAACCTTCTGTGTCCAGCTCCCAACCTCCCCTCCATCCTCTGTCCCTCCCACGTTCAGGGAGCCCTCCCCAAAACAGACTCAATGTTTCTACTGGGCCTTTTTGCTTCTCTGCCCACCCTCCCAAAGTCTCCTGTCCCAGCAAGGTCCAGAGAAAGCCTGCGGTCAATCTGACAAGCCTCTGCCCACCCAGCTGGCCACCCCTCCACCATGAGCCGCCCTTCTTGGCACAGGGGTGAGGCGAGGAGGCAGTCCTCCCACAGGAGATGGGCCTCTTCTTGGGGGGTCACGTCTCTTTCCCTGCTCACGCTCCCCCGTCTCTGAGCTCCCAGCCTTCACGCTCCTCCCACGGCAGGTGTTGTGTGTGTGATGGTGAATGGATCACTCACCACCCACACCAGTGGATATGCCGGTGTGGACCTGAGCTGGGAACCAGCCCCCTCCATGCGGCTGTCTGTCTCAAGTGCCCCTCCGAGGGGACAATTTCCAGAATGATGTCTGTGCCTTTACTTCCTCTGTGGGTCCCAGCTGGGGAATGTCAACCAAATCCTTAGTGCCCATGACTCTGGATCCCAGGAGGCTGCTTCGCCCTCATGATGGTGGCCCCCAAGACGCACAAGAAGGTCCTCTGATGCCCTGCTGCTCGCTGCCACCCTCAGGCTGAGCAGTAGTTCAGCCTGACAGCCCAGAACTCAGGGCACCGGGCCTGGGACCCAGCCCTTCTTCACGTGTTTGCTTCTTGCAGAGCCCCCATCTCTCAGCTGGTAGGGTGTCCTGGCCAGCGGAGCACAGCTACCCTTAGTCAGCCTGGATGATGGGCCTGGAGTAGCCCTCAGCAAATTCTCGGGGGAAATTAGAATTTTCTTTGTCGTGCATGTGTGCATGCTAAATCCCTTCAATTGTATCACCTCTTGGTGACCCCGTGGACTGTAGCCCTCTAGACTCCTCTGTCCATGGGCTTCTCTAGGCAAGAATACTGGAGTGGGTTGCCATGTCCTCCTCCAGAGAATCTTCCCCACCCGGGGATGGAACCCATGTCTCTTACATCTCATGCACTGGCAGGTGGGTTCTTTAGCACTAGCGCCACGGGGAAGCTTTGTCATATATATATATATTAATAGCAAGTATTAGTTTTGGGGAGTGGGGGCCAGCGTCTCCCAATGAAAGCCTGTCCCTGCAGGGGCCAGCCCCGTATCCCCCTCTGCTGGGGAGGATCCTAGCCCACTGCGTGTAGACCCAGCCTGGCACACCCCAGATTCCCCCAGTTCCTCACCCCGAGAGAGCAGACTCCTACCCAGAGGTGCCCAAGCAGAGAAAATGGCTCGAGAAGCTCCTCCCAGCACCGCCGAGGCCTGGTGTGCGGGCTGGGGTCTGCATGGCTCGGGACACCACCTAGTCCTGCAGTCAGTCCCTTCTGCAGGGCCTGCGCGCTCCACTGAGCCGACTGCGGTTAAAAGCCTGACTCTTCTGAGCCTCATGGGGAGGGGCAAGGAGGAGCTGAGCATTACTGTTTAGGCTGACTGATCCACTGCTTCCAGAAAGACAGGCTTTTGAAAGGAGCCTCTTATTTTGGTACTCTGTCAGTCACCCCTCTCACAGGGAACAACAAAGACACCTTGGCTGGAATCAGAACGTTTCTTCTTGGACCTGTTGGGCCAGGAGGCTGGGCCTGCTGTTTCACCACCCCGAGAGTGCCCCAGCCTCACATCCAGGCCGGTTGAGACCATGAGGAGAGCCTGGGCCTCGGCCTCAGTGCTGGACTTGGGGAGGAGAGTCTGAGCTGCCAGAGCAGCTGCGCGCTTTCTGAGCTGCTCTGCGCTTTGTGGAACAAACAGAATGCTGCTTTGGAAGACGTGAAAAGCCTGCTCATCCGTTACACAGGTAAAGAGTGAGGTCTTCAGGCCAGCTCTCTTCACCCAGTAATAGTCACATCCTCCCCAGGGCCATGTCAGCCCTGAGCTCTTTCTGTTTATGACATCATTTCACTCGATAAGGGCATCATCTCAATCCTCAGGTTTCCTACAGAGCTTCCAAGCCACCGGCAGGCCATAATTAGGCTCCCTGTGAAATTCAGACCACAATCTTCTTGGCAAGGCTGTGCATGCTGAGTAAAGACATAACACCTAGAATCCTAACACATCATTTCGGTGAGGATGTGGCTATGAGTCTGTCTCTCCGAGCCTGGTCACCTCATGACCCTGCCTTTACATCCTGCACCCCAAGGACCTTATAAAAGTCCTGTAATTTCACTAGGCTTAGCTGTTAGTCAGCCTGCCTTCTCCCAGACATGGTAATTATGTCTTCCTCTAATTAACCCAAAAGGAACTGGGCCTCTGCACTACGGCCCATGCCAGGCCTGACCAGCCCAGCAGGGGTGGTATTGCCAACTTGGTAAGAGCAAAATCCTGTCAGCCCAAACCCCCCAGAGCAGGCGGGTTCCCCTTCTTTGATTATGAGAGCATTCTTTTTTAAAAATTAAATAATTAATTTTAATTGGAGGCTAATTACTTTACAAGATTGTAGTGGTTTTTGCCATACATTGACATGAATCAGCCATGAGTGTACATGTGCCCCCCATCCTGAACCCCTCTCCCACCTCCCTCCCCATCCCATCCCTCAGGGTCATCCCAGTGCACCGGCCCTGAGCACCCTGTCTCATGCATCGAACCTGGACTGGAGATCTGTTTCACATATGGTAATATACATGTTTCAGTGCTATTCTATGAGGGGCATTCATAACCATGAATAGCTAAACACCTGATCCTTCAAAGTGGCCAGATCGGGACACTAAAGTAACTACCTGCCTTCTCTCCTTTCAGAATGCCAACTGAGCACCTCTTCTGGTATTCTACCTGTAAATCGCTCCTTCCATCCAGAGCTCACTGCAGAACTCAGATACTCCAAGGAAGCCGTGGGCCCCATTGTTCCTCCTCTTGTGAGGCTTCTGCTTTCCCTCCTCTCTTTTCTATCTTGGTCGATAGCATCACTAATCAATCATTCCTCCGTTTGGCAAGCTAGAAACCTCGTCATCAACCTCAGCAGCTCCTGATTCCTTCTCTCCTTTCTATTTGATCATCATCAACCATCAATAGTGCTCCCCTCCAAAGTCTCTTAAATCCACCGCATCCTTGCCA
Source organism: Oryx dammah (assembly GCF_014754425.2). Taxonomy (NCBI): domain Eukaryota; kingdom Metazoa; phylum Chordata; class Mammalia; order Artiodactyla; family Bovidae; genus Oryx; species Oryx dammah. The sequence goes on along the minus strand of NW_024070205.1, from coordinate 75,296,646 downwards.
TCCCCATCTTCTCATGCCTGTACCTTCAGAACCACCCATCAAGCTCATCTTCTCTGCAGCATGAAACTTCCCTGCGCTTTCGTTTAAAAATAGCTATCTTTTAGGGCCATCTCTGGTGGTCTAGGGATTAAGAATGCAGGTTTGATCTAAGAGTCACATGCCTTGGGGCAGCGAAACCCGCATGCTATCACTACTGAGTCCAGGTGCCGCAACGAAGACCCAGTGCAGCCAAAATAAATGAAAAGAAACCGCTACCTTTCATTTATAGCCTTCTCTGTACCACCACATTACTTTATCTAGCCCTGGCAACAACCCTGTGAGGAAGATACTATTACTTGTACTGTAAAGGGAAGGAAGTGATGGCTTAAGGAGGCACGTGACTTGTCAAGGACACAGTGAGTAACAGCGGGATTTAAAGCCAGATCCGCTGATTCAGAACCCAGCTCTTCCCACCCCAGGCTGGGCTCCCTCCGTCATCCTCCTCTCCAAGGATTCTGGGCTGCTGTGAATGAGCACATGCGAAGGAGAGACAGGTCCTTGGAGGAAATGTCCTTGAAAACTCTTCTTTGACCTTAAAATATAGTTTTGCAAACTCCGGCTTCACCTTAAAAACCCACATGTGTTTTTACATTCTTCGTCCTAGTACGTATGTTTGTTTTAGTGCAAAATGTTTCTCCTCCAAATTTCTCAATAATGGAGACATTGCAGGAGGACAAACCCTGGCTTCCAGGCCCCAGGGGGGGCTCCTGTGTGGCCCAGGGGTCTGGCAGTGGGTCTAGAGATGATGGGCCTATCGTACGCAGTCTGAGGTCTGGTCGGGGCTCAGCAGGCCTCCATGGTCTGCTGCTGTTGACCTCAAGAGCCTCGCTGCTCACCTCGGCCCAGCGCCCCCAGCTCCCCCCAGGCCACATTTCCCCCTCGTACAAATGGAGCCCGTGGTGGTCCCTCACATGAGCCCCGTGGACTCACACCTGGGCCTCTGTCACGCCCTTCTCTCTGCCCTTCTGCAGCTGCTGCTCACACTTGCACTGGCCTAGCCATCCACCTGCAAACTGTCTGTCACCTCAGCATCCAACCGACTGGCCCCTTCTCCGGGTAGACATCCTAACCGGCCTTGCCACCAGCGCCTCTCAGTCACGCTGATGCCTTGGCCATGCTCCACCCCCCCCGCCCATGGCACTTTCCTCACCCCCCGACCGTCTATTGTGGATGCCTTAATCCTCTCTACCTGACCACGGGCCAGGAGGTCTGCATCGCTAGCCCTGGCCTGACATCTCAGGAATTTTTATGGGATGGAATTATTTCTGTTTTATAGATGAGGAAACTGGGGCTCAGAGAAGTCATAGGTCTTGCCCAGGAGTCCACCTGAAAGCATAAGGCCAGGATCCACCTGAGGTCCGTCTGACCGTGGATATCACACCTGTGACCTCTCGACTTCTCGTTGTTGATTTCCTCCATCACCATGAGGGACTGACACGGGGTTGCCAGTCCACTCTCTTGACAAGCAAGGCCATTGGGAAGAAAACAAGACAAGACGGTAAGGTAAGGTGAAGTGGCTCAGTCGTGTCCGACTCTTGCGACCCCGTGCACTGTAACCTACCAGGCTCCTCCGTCCATGGGATTCTCCAGGCAAGAATACTGGAGTGGATTGCCATTTCCTTCTCCAGGGGATCTTCCCGACCCAGGGATCAAACCCGGGTCTCCCGCGTTGGAGGCAGGTGCTTTTAACCTCTGAGCCACCGGGGAAGCCACAGGCACAGCAGGAAGGACATGGCTTCAGGAACGAGGACATGCCTTCTCCAAGAAGGACAGGTGCTAACCACACACAGACACGGGCTGGGGGAGCTGATGGAGCTTCCCCGTGAGGAAGCATTCGCTGATCCCAGCACCGTGTGTGTGGTGCATCGCTGATCACGTGTCACCCTACAGGGTCAAGCAGCTGCCCGTGCCTTCCAGGGAACGGCCTAAGCAGGCATGTCTGTGCTACCCACTGGGTTACAGAGCTGCACTTGAACAAGTGCTGCAGACAGTCAGCCCCTGCTTCCCACCAAAGGAGACGGTGAGGGCGGGTGGCCTGGAGGGCATGTATTAAGAATAGCCCGCTAGGACAAACCCTAAGGTTAAGGCAATGGGGTATGAAGATGGCAAGCTTGAACCCTCTCCCTGGGCAGCTTCTGGAGGTGGCTGCTGTCCCTCTCCATGGTGGGCAGTGCAGCGGGCTCCTCTGCAGAGGGCAGCCCTCCAATCGCCTGTCCTCATCTGCTCTTTTCCTTAAAGATTAAAAGTTAAAAATCACTACTGTGATGGCCTTCTCCGTGCTTCTAAGAAGCCCACCTTGGCTGGATGTGGCAGAACAGTGAAACGGGCTGAGCTCCTCCCAATGCCAGTCTCTCATGGACCCTCTTCACAGTTTCCAGACTCCACGCAGAATGGGACTGAAACACTGCTAATGCTGCTGGGCAGCCCGCCCTGAGCTTCCTCTCCTCTCTCCTGCCTCCCTTCTGCAGTGCGGGCTCTGTGCCCCTCCTCTGGGGCCCCCTCACCCGTCCTTGCCTACCGTGCAAAGCCTGCGCTGCAGCTGCTCCCATGGGGACCTGTCCTCTTACGAGACCGAGGGGCCCTGGGGCACTGCAAGGGGCCCAGCGCAAATGGCACACTCAAGACCTGCTTGTTGCAAGACCACACCACGGGGTCTACATCTATCCATTGTCTTGACTGGAGGATGTCAGCAAATTCTCCAGGCTTGATTATTCCTCCTGGACCAATACTTAACACCACGGGGCTGCTCTCGCATCAGTGAGGACTGAACTAGCTTATCGCTTCTCAGACTCTTACTGAATTCGAATCTCCCGAGGGGTGAGGTACAGGACTGTATTTTATGGAAACTCCACAAATGATAATCAGTCAGATTGAGGGACCACCAATGATGAACCCCCCATAAAGCTAAGGAAGTTTAATGCCTCTGGAATTCTGTGGTTCCAGAATTAGAGTACTGTTGAGCTCATTCAGCAACTGATGAAGATAATGAGCCTTACTGTCGCAGCCCCATCCCTCCCTGTGCCCACCCTAGGGGGCAGCCCTGGCGTGTGCCACTCACCCTTGACAGAGCCCGACTGGCCAGCATCTCAAAGGCTTGTACCACGTTGATGTCATTCTTGGCACTGACTTCAAAATAGGGAATATCCTTCTCTTTACACCAGCCTTGGGCTACCTCTTGCGGAACCTGCATGAGAGGAAGAAATGACCATCATTCCTGTATCATTTTCACCATCATCCCTGCCGTCATCACGTCCCCACCACGATCATCACCACCATCCAAGCCCCACCTTCCCCACTGCCACTCCCAAATACTGAGAACCTTCCATGTGGCTGTAAGCTTACGTGTGCTATTTTTTTTTTTAACGTAAGCCAGTGAGGTGGCTATTGTTAGCTCCATTTCACACACAAGGAGACTGGAGACTGGCATGTGTAGGGCTGAGCAGGATTTGAACACAGGCTTGGAAGAATTAAAGCCCTCCTCACTACAGCATCTTCCTGAGGCCTACACTGGGAGTGGCTTCTTGCCACCAGCTCCTTCCTCAGTGCCTGCAAAGGGAGGTGGGTGCAACAGACACCAGCCAGGGCCTGGGGGAAAGACCCATTCTCCTGAGCTGGCTTATCAGGCCCATGCTGCTGGGCAGAGACCCGGGTCCCTGTTAACCTTTCTTTCCCAGGAGAAAGTCCTGGGAGCAGCTGATAAGCTTCTACTCTGGGCCACATGAAGGATTAGATGACTGATCATACTAACGCACTTAATCCTCTAACAACCTTGTGAAGTGGGTCTTTTTAGCTGCACTATATAGGTAAGAGAAGCAGAAGATATTAAGAAGAGAGGGCAGAAGAACTGTACAAAAAAGAGCTTCACGACCCAGATAATCATGATGGTGTGATCACTCACCTAGAGCCAGACATCCTGGAATGTGAAGTCAAGTGGGCCTTAGAAAGCATCACTACGAACAAAGCTAGTGGAGGTGATGGAATTCCAGTTGAGCTCTTTCAAATCCTGAAAGATGATGCTGTGAAAGTGCTGCACTCAATATGCCAGCAACTTTGGAAAACTCAGCAGTGGCCACAGAACTGGAAAAGGTCCGTTTTCATTCCAATCTCAAAGAAAGGCAATGCCAAAGAATGCTCAAACTACCGCACAATTGCACTCATCTCACACGCTAGTAAAGTAATGCTCAAATTTCTCCAAGCCAGGCTTCAGCAATACATGAACCGTGAACTCCCTGATGTTCAAGCTGGTTTTAGAAAAGGCAGAGGAACCAGAGATCAAATTGCCAACATCCGCTGGATCATGGAAAAAGCAAGAGAGTTCCAGAAAAACATCTATTTCTGCTTTATTGACTATGCCAAAGCCTTTGACTGTGTGGATCACAATAAACTGTAGAAAATTCTGAGAGAGATGGGAATACCAGACCACCTGACCTGCCTCTTGAGAAATCTGTACGCAGGTCAGGAAGCAACAGTTAGAACTGGACATGGAACAACAGACTGGTTTCAAATAGGAAAAGGAGTACGTCAAGGCTGTATATATGTCATCCTGCTTATTTCACTTTTATGAGAAACGCTGGGCTGGATGAAGCACAAGCTGGAATCAAGATTGCTGGGAGAAGTATCAATCACCTCAGATATGCAGATGACACCACCCTTATGGCAGAAAGTGAAGAGGAACTAAAGAGCCTCTTGATGAGAGTGAAAGAAGAGAATGAAAAAGTTGGCTTAAAGCTCAACATTCAGAAAATGAAGATCATGGCATCTGGTCCCATCACTTCACGGGAAATAGATGAGGAAACAGTGGAAACAGTGTCAGACTTTACCTTTTTGGGCTCCAAAATCACTGCAGATGGTGACTGCAGTCATGAAATTAAAAGACGCTTACTCCTTGGAAGAAAAGTTATGACCAACCTAGAGAGCATATTGAAAAGCAGAGACATTACTTTGCCAGCAAAGGTCCGTCTAGTCAAGGCTATGGTTTTTCCAGTGGTCATGTATGGATGTGAGAGTTGGACTGTGAAGAAAGCTGAGCACTGAAGAATTGATGCTTTTGAACTGTGGTGTTGGAGAAGACTCTTGAGAGTCGCTTGGACTGCAAGGAGATCCAACCAGTCCATTCTGAAGGAGATCAGCCCTGGGATTTCTTTGGAAGGACTGATGCTAAAGCTGAAACTCCAGTACTTTGGCCACCTCATGCGAAGAGTTGACTCACTGGAAAAGACTCTGATGCTGGGAGGGATTAGGGGCAGGAGGAGAAGGGGACGACAGAGGATGAGATGTCTGGATGGCATCACGGACTAAATGGATGTGAGTCTGAGTGAACTCCGGGAGTTGGTGATGGACAGGGAGGCCTGGTGTGCTCCGATTCATGGGGTCACAAAGAGTCGGACATGACTGAGCGACTGAACTGAACTGAACTGAACTGAACTGATAGGTAAGAGGGCTTCCCTGATAGCTCAGTTGGTAAAGAATCCGCCTGCAATGCAGGAGACCCCGGTTCAATCCCTGGGTCAGAAAGATTCTTGGGCTTCCCTGTGGCTCAGCTGGTAAAAAATCTGCCTGCAATGTGGGAGACCTGGGTTCAATCCCTGGGTTGGGAAGATCCCCTGGAGAAGGGAAAAGTTATCCTCCAATATCCTTGCCTGGAGAATTCCATGGACTGTGTAGTCCATCGGGTTGCAAAGAGTCAAACAGGCCTGAGCGACTTTCACTCACTTATAAGTAAGACCCCTGAGGCTCAGAGTTTTAGCAGCTTGCCTCAGATCACACAGCTAAGAAAGCAGAGCTCGGAGGCAGCCCCAGCCCCGCCCTCTCACGGCGCCTGCACTGCCCTCTGCCGGGCCTGCGCAGGAACTGTGCTTCTGTTGTCTCCCACTGGACTCTAGCTTTCTTGAGCTCAGAAAGAAACAAAGAAAGTGAAAGTGAAGTCGCTCAGTTGTGTCCAACTCTTTGCAACCCCATGGACTGTAGCCTGCCAGGTTCCTCTGTCCATGGCATTCTCCAGGCAAGAGTACTGGAGAGGGTTGCCATTTCCTCCTCCAGGGGATCTTCCTTACCCAGGGATCGAACCCAGGTCTCCTGCGCTGCAGGCAGACTCTTTACTGTCTGAGCCGAGAGCTCAGAATCAGGACTTTTTAGCTCTTGGCCTGGCTCCACAAGCCACTCTCTACAGGCTGAATGAATACACCTTTACCCAAATGTAAATACCAATCACAGTTTGAGGACGTTGCCTTGGAGAAGGCTCTGGCAGCTCTGCAGGTTACCTCCAAAGACCATTGGCTCCGCTGAGTTTAGTCTAATCGGTTATTTGGGGGAATAAGGAATGACCATATGTTGATATTTGCTGTGCCTGGTACTTTATAACCATTGTTTCATTTTGTTTAAGGGAGCCAAGGTTTTTCTCATAACAAAGACTGACTCAGCTGCTTTTCCTGAACACCGGGCAGCCAGGGGGAGATCTGAGACTATCCTTGGTCTCCTGCAGGTTCAGGAAAGTCTGTCTTCCTAGGGTTAAAAGATCTCCACTGTTGCCTGTCTCTTTGGTCCTTGCTGTTCTGACCACAGGTCCAGGCACTGAGGTCGGCTGAGTGGCCTGCCCCCTGGGGCGTCTGGATGGCATCCCCACACCCCCTTCCTTCCCCAGCCTCCAGGGAGCTGCTGCGCTGGAGCAGAGCAGGGAGCGGCCCCGGCACTGGCCTTGGCCTCTGGTCCTAAAGCCCTCCTGCCTCGTGGTGTGAGGGGCTCCCCAGCAGCCAGGACGGCCCCCTCCCCTGGAGCATAAGCGCCCCTGACCCAGCAAACAACCAAGACACCTCCCAGCTCGGGCAAAATCCTGAGCTATGTGGATGAAGCGTCGAGGATGGCCAGGTTGCTGATTATCGTTGTCCTCACCAGTAACACACGCATAATCGACCATTAGAAATTAACATGTTGCGATATGTTGATGGCATCTGAGGAGTGCAAAGGTCTTTGTATCTTTTAAAGTCCTTGAAAAGACTTTAGGGCAAGGACTGGACTTTCTCTTCTTGCTCCCTCCTTCTTTATATCCTGCCCCGCCACTAGGTGACGAACATCTTTCTGGGCACACTGTTGGTCCTTGGGAGTTGCAGAAAACATGGAAGCGAACTGAAATGGACTCAGTGCCTCTGCTTTTCCAGGAGGCAGGGAGCTTCTTCATATCTCATGGCCTGAGAAGCAGAAGCCCAGACTGGTGCCCAGGTTCACCCAGAGACAGAGCTAGGAAGATAAGCCCACAGGTACAGTGATACACAGATACAGCTCCTTCTCTGCCGTGGACAGTGACCGACCCTGCCCGCTGCCTGGCGTGACAGGCATTTATCTCCTTTCCCCCCGCTCCTTCTCTGTCCAGTTTTTACGGAGTGGTTAAATGCATACTCCAGAATATCAGTTGAGATTGTGTTGCGAATTAACCTTCTTTTTATAATCCCCCCACGTCTTCCAGCCAACCTCAGAAAGTTGCCACGGGAAAAAAAATGACCCACATGGCAGTTTTCATTTTTCCTTTCCAATTCTAGCACCAGCTTCATGATTTTTAAAATCTTGTTGTCTTTTATTTATAAAATAACAGTTATATATAACTGAGGCTCTGACTATAGACCTAAAGTCAGGTTGTGGTACATGGAGACATGGGAAGGGTGAAAACTTTGGAAGTGTTACTCCGTTGATTTTTGTTCTGGCTGATGCGGGTGTGTGCTAAGTTGCTCCAGTCAAGTCTGACTCTTTGCCACCCTATGGGCTGCAGCCGCCAGGCTCCTCTGGCCTTGACAATTTACTGCTGACGGGCTTCCCAGGTGGTGCTACTGGTCAAGAACCCAACTGCCTAAACAGGAAACATGAGAGATGTGGGTTTGATCCCTGGGTCCAGAAGATCCCGAGGAGGGCATGGTAACCCACTCTAGTATTCTTGCCCGGAGAATTCCATGAAGAGGAGCCTGGTGGGCTACAGTCCACAGGGTCACAAAGAGTAGAACATAACTGAGGTGACTTAGCATGCACACATACTATTAACATTTTGTTTTTCATCAGCGGTCAAATGTTTGACAAAATTAGTCCATTTTGCAGACGTTTATCTATGATGCTTTTCCATCTCATATGCATCTAAAACGATCAATTGTGTTTCTTGAGATAGGTCAGATACATCTTAAACCAATAAAAAATAACAAAGAATATCTTCAGAAAACATAATCCCAATGTTATGGATCAGCAGTATATCAGAAACTGCCTACCTGAGAGCAAAGAATTTACATCCTAGTGAATAAATTCCTTATAGCACAGATGCTAGCAGAGCTGGGTTTTTTTAACAGTTTTTTTTTTTTTCCAGTTTTACCTCTATAAAACAGGTAGAGACTTTAAGAAAAACCTAAGTCAGCAATTTCTTTACAATTATCCTGGTGAGATATTGATTGATTGATTGATTGTGGTAAAATATACATAAATATAAAATATAAATAAATATATAATATATAAATATAAAATTTAAACTTTATATAATGTAATTATATTATATATTCATATATTTTATATAAATATAAAATGTATCATTTTGACTATACTGAAGCATCCAGTTCAGTGGCATCAGAACATTCACATCATTGTGCAACCATCATCAATGCTCATATCCCCAGCTCAGTCAGTAAAGAATCTGCCTGCAGTGCAGGAGACCCAGGTTCAAACCCTGGGTGGGGAAGATCCCCTGGAGAAAGGAATTTCAACTCACTCCAGTATTCTCGTCTGGAGAATCCCATGGACAGAGGATTGGCAGGATACGGTCCATGGGGTCGCAATCCATGGGGTCGCAATCCATGGAGTTGCAAAGAGTTGGACACGACTGAGCGACTAACACTTCATCATGTCACATCTAGCATATGCGTTTTAAATACTCATTTTCTTTTTGTTAAGTAGGAAGAACTTCCCTATATTTCCAGCCCACACACCGGAGATATTAAATTAAGAAGGTGGGTAGCACTCTCTTTCATGTATTAAGATTGCCACATGCACTGCTGTTGAAGAAACCACAGCCCGGACTCCGCTCAGCTGGTCTCCTGGTCTCCTCCCGTAGCGGAGCCCTTGCTGCACCGTCAGTCCCGCGCTTCGTCCTTGGCCAACTCCTTCACCTGTTTCTCTCCACAGTACCCGGCACAGCCTCACCACAATGCTCAAGACCCCTCCTTGCCTCCTTTCCTCCTCCCTCTCAACAGAAGATGCTGCCTCTTATCTCACTGAGGGAAAGTCAGACTCTCAGTCTTGAACACCCCTGACCTCCCACCCCACAACCTACAGAAGCAAGATGCTAAAATGGAAGTTGTGGCAGAGACACTACCATCTGATAGATGCTGGATATCAAGTTGGTTGGGAGAGAGCCCACCCATGGGACCGTGCACATTTCCAAAGGTTGATGAGCAAGAATCTGCTGAATGACTCCAAGCCTTCCGGCATGAATAGAAAAAGATTGAAAAGGAGGGTTTAGAAAGGATATTTTTTGCAGAGAACTGTGTTGGGGGAACACCCATGCAAGAGGAAAAGCTGTATAAAGCTTTTCCTGTATACAGTTGAAGCTATAAAGCTGCAACTCTGACCAAAAGAGGACTTCAGAGAGGCCATGTGGCAGTTGGTGGCTACAGTGGACTGGTATCTAACTGCACCCACGGGGTTTAAGGCAAAAGGCATCAGGGCAGAGAGAGGACGGTGCCCTGAGAATGAATTACCCCAGCTCATCAGTGCAACCAGCACGCACCAATGTGCCCTGGGAAGGAGAGCTCGCCAGCCTACGGCTGTTACAAACCCCGGGAGAGCATCTACGGGAGAAGCCGAACCGTAGGAAGGAGGATGGCTCTTAAACTCCTAAATTAGGAGCTGAGGAGAGAGAGGAAGAATATGCAAGACCTTTGCCATGGGAGGTTCATTTAAATGTTCCACTGGAGGCTTCTTAGGACCCAAAGGAGTCGTCCACCAAGAGGCAGCATGACATATCTGCTGGAGCACACAAACCATCTCGAGACAGTACCAGTCAAATAAAGCTTTCCCTGCCCTTCTGACCACTTCTCCCTCTTTCTGCTTCACTCCTAACAGAGCCTGAAACCAGAGTCATCCTGAGAAGGGGAGGACACGTGGACACGAAAAGTTGGCAGTGGGATTTGCCTCCTGGCCACCGTGTTCTCACCTGCTGCTGGCCCCAGTGTGAAAGTTCGAGACTGCTTGGCTGTGAACCAGCTTAGGACTTTGACTCTTATTTGAGATTGAGGGTTTGTAATTGGAGAATTGACACTAAATTTGCAACCTGAAGTAACCAGAGAATTGATGACTTCTATATTTCTATTTCCAGCACAGACTTCTCCTTTGAAGTTTCATTCTTATGTGTTCTAAAGCCTACTGGTTATCCCCATTCACTTGTTCTACAAGCTCCTCAAACTCAGCGTGTCAAATCCAAACTCATCTTTCTCTCTAAACAGGAGGCTCTTCCTTATGGAGGCAGTGGCTTAGCTGGAAGCACTCTCATTCACCATCCACCCTTCATCCTTCCAAATGATGCCTCGGTTCTCCTATCACTTTTTACTTGAACCCTTTTGAAAATGTGGTTCAAATATGATGATTCAGTTCCCCATTTATTGTCTCTATTTGAAACACTAAGACAACTTGTTCAAAAACTCTTTGTGGTGTCTTTTGGGTTTTGTTTCGCACAAGAACATCTTTTATAAATTAAATTACTTTTACTCTTTTCTTATTAGTAGGCAACGATGAACAGAGCTTGACTCAATGCCACTGCAATAAGTACATACCTACATAAATGTGGTCAGTGTCATCATGGAGCAAGCAGATCATTTGTTAAGTGGTTAGCCAGAGGATGTAGAATATGCTTAAGCTAATAAAAATACATATTACTATTTTCTCAGAATATTTGAAGACTCAAGGAGTCATAAGTACAGACTCCCTATCTGACCTTGGGTAGAACTAATATTCTACTAAAAAAAAAATAATTCTATTCTACAGGTTAATTCAAATCCCACGTGCCTACTTCTTAGGCCTTTATTCTTCCATTCCCTGTCTCTAGACAGAATTGCCTTCGGTTCTCAGCTCATATCATGATGCTATTTCTTATGTTTGCTCATGTTGTTTCTTCAGCCTGGAACCCACTTCCTCTAGGAAGCCCTTTCTATACCCAGGATTTCAGTAGATAGATGCCGTTTCACTGTGGTCCCCAAGGTGTTCTCTATGATTGCTCATGATTTACCATATTGCACCATAATTATCTTTAAAATGCATCCATTATTAGACTGTGAAATTCTTAAGGTAAGGACTACGCCTGCTTCAGCTCTGTGTGTGTGGGACTTAGCCCAGCGCCTGGCCTGTAACTGGTCCTCACACGTTTGGTGAATGGAGGGATGAGCCGACGGTACCTGCCGGTGTGCCAGGTCGATCTTGTTTCCCAGCACCACCATGGGGTAGGACTGCTCCATCGGAATGGTTTTGGCCAGAACATCACCCCGCCAGGTTTCCAGGGCTTCGAAGGACTCCAGGTCAGTGACGTCAAAAGCCAGGACACAGCCATCAGAGCCTTTGTAGAATGTAGACACCATGGAGCGGAATCGCTCCTGGCCGCCTGTGTCCCAGATCTGGAAGGGAAAGAGCAGTGGCCCCATGGGGCTGTGATGAGTGGCCAAAGGGATGTTCAACCAGGCCACCTAGGGTCAAAGCTTCCTTTCTGGGTAGGGGGCAGATCCCTGGTAAAGGTGCATGCGGTCCTTTCATATACGGACATGACTCTCTGTCATTCATGTACGCTACAGAGTCTCTGCACTAGTATTCAGCTTCCCTGATGGCTCAGACAGTAAAGAATCTACCTGTAATGCAGGAGACCCAGGTTCAATCCCTGGGTCTGGAAGATCCCCTGGAGAAGGGAATGGCTACCCACTCTAGTATTCCGGCCTGGAGAATCCCATGGACAGAGCCACCTGGCAGGTTACAGTCCATGGGTTTGCTAAGAGCAGACACAACTGAGCAACTAACACTTTTAAGAGTACTTTCACATCTGAGCCCTCATTTTCTCCCAGGTCAGATGTGAAAGTACTCCTGAATACCAGGCTTTGCAGACACTACTGTCTGTTGCTGCTGCTCAATACTGCTGATGTAGTGTGGCAGCAGCCGTAAGGTCACGAGGAAAAAAATGGGCAGGACTGTACTCCATTAAAACTTCATTTTCAAAAGCAGATGGAGGACCAGATTTGGCCCATGAGTTGAAGTTTGCTGATCTATGCTCTAGACGATTCTATTTCTGGGTGCACATTGCTGTGGGAGTGCCTGTCCGGGAACTGTGGGGTGACTTTCAGGCACGTATGTTGAAGAGGGGATGGGAGGGCTGCTCACCTGTAGCTTCAAGGTTGTGTCATCCAGTATAATAATCTTGGAGAGGATGCTGGCCCCCAGTGTGGTCTGATAGTCTTCGTAAAACGTCTGATGCACATATCGGTGGAGGAGGGAGGTCTTTCCAACACTGAAAACCAGGACACGTGAACACACACCCCCATACCATTCTCTGCATCTTGCCCTTCTCACCACTGTTTCTCTCTGAGACTTTGAATTTCTAACATTTGCAGTTTGAGTAGCAAGGGACTAGGGAATGGACTCTAGAAATAGGGACCAAAGTGAGCAGACAAGTTTGTAGAAAGCTGAGTGCCTTCCAGCAAAATGGTCAGACCTTTCCTGTATGTGGTGAGACGGAGGAAGGCAGGTGTGCTAAATGGTTTGCCCAGTTCACACATCTAGGTACTGTAGCATTGCTGCAGAGCTGGGTCAAAAACCAGGTCTGTTCCTCCCACCTTGGCTCCCTTCCTTGGGGGGGAACACCCTCCCTGGTGCCACTCTGAATCAGAAACGGACCCGTGGAAGCGGGCAGCACATCCTGGATGTCTCACTGTCCTTGGGAGGGGCTGCTTCCCAGCCCCCAGACCCCGAGCTGAACTTGGCTTACCCCAGGGCTCCAATGATGATGAGCTTGAGGTCCACCTTCTTCCGAGGATTCATGGAGGGGCTTCAGAATCTGCAGGGAAACAGAAGTCGTCCCCAAGCTGGCCAGAGGCCCCTGTGGCCTTTGTCACTGGGGCTGGCCTCTCCTCTCCCCCGCCATGTGCGGATCACTACCAGGGGCTTGGGTGGGCTTGTTCTGCGAAGGAGGCAGATGACTGAGCAGCCCCCACACACTCCTGCCCTCACTTCTCCTGGGGGTCTCCCTGGGGCCGGAAGGATGGCGGCCCCACGGGACAGGCTCTCCTCTCACCTTTAGCTCTACCCTCCCTGCTCTTGGAAGCAGCAGCCTGGAGCACCAAGGCTGGACTGGACTGAACAGAGGCCTTGCAGACAGACAAGCCCGGAGCTGGGGTGGAGGGCAGTGCAGGAAGAGGAGATGGGGGTGGGACAACGGGCCCATTGTTTGGACCGCAGAGAGGCCTCTGGTGGAGCAGTGCCCTCCCCCAGCCTGAGGTGCTGCTGCCTTGGCAGAATCAAAAGGCTCTTCTCTCATGCAGCTAGTGGGGGTGTAACTGGTACATGTTTCTGGAAAGCTGCTTGGCAGCCAGTAGAGAGCCTTAAAAATGTCCCTGCCCTCCACTTCTAGGAATTTGTTCTAAAAAAATTATCTGAAATGCTGGCAAAGGCTCTTGTTCAAGAGTGTGCTTCCTCAGTGTCACTTATAAACATCCAACAATTAAGAAATGGTTAAAAAAATTACGGCACAGAGTGAACTCTTAAGCAGTCATTACAGTGGAGTTTGTGAGCCTGTTATAATAATGCGGGAAATTACTTATGCCATGGGATCTAAATGAAAAACAAAAGATACTGAACTGTAGAAACCATACCCCCATCCCCAGTACTGAAACGAATTCCTGTTGTGTGCTTAGTCAGTCATGTCTGATTCTTTGTGACCCCATGGACTGCAGCCCACCAGGCTCCCCTGTCCATGGGACTCTCCAGGACAGAATACTGGAGTGGGTTGCCATGCCCTCCTCCAGGGGATGTTCCCAACCCAGGGATCGAACCCAGGTCACCCGCACTGCAGGCAGATTCTTTACCATCTGAGCCACCAGGGAAGCCCAAGAATACTGGAGTGGGTAGCTTATCCCTTCTCCAAGGGATCGTCCCGCCCCAGGAATCGAACCAGGGTCTCCTGCATTGCAGGCAGATTCTTTACCAGCTGAGCTACCAGGGAAGCCTGAAATGAATTCCTACCTGCATGGAAAAAGTTCTAGAAGGAAATATATAAAAAAATGTAAGTGATTAATTCTGGATGGTAGAAAACTGCATGATTTTACTTTTGTTCTCTATACTTTTTAGTATGTTCCCTTTTTTTTTTTTTTAACAGCAAACATGTCAAACAAGTATTGTTCCTGTAAGGGGAAAATGCTTATATGTATGTTTATATATATGCGTGCATGCTAAACCACTTCAGTGGGGTCCAACTCTTTGTGCCTGTATGGACTGTAGCCCGCCAGCCTCCTCTGTCCATGGGCTTCTCCAGGCAAGAAAACTGGAGTGGGTTGCCGTATTCTCCTCGAGGGGATCTTTCAGATCCAGGGATTAAACCTGCTTCTCTTACCTGTCCTGCATTGACAGATGGGTTCTTGACCACTAGCACCACCTGGGAAGCCTCGTTTATACATATATACATACAAATTATATATTTATGCATATATAATTATTATTATTAAGAAGATAAAGCAAAACTGTTTCAGGGCATTGTGCTTAATTACCCTTTTCATTCTGGTGGCTCAGAGGTTAAAGCATCTGCCTCCAATGCAGGAGACCTGGGTTCGATCCCTGGGTCGGGAAGATCCCCTGGAGAAGGAAATGGCAATCCACTCCAGTATTCTTGCCTGGAGAATCCCATGGATGGAGAAGCCTAGTTGGTTACAGTCCATGGGGTCGCAAAGAGTCTGACACAACTGAGCGACTTCACCTTCACCTTCAGCCTTTTCATTCTACCCCTATGTACACACACATATATATTCCCAACTCCTGGGTCTTCTAATCTCGGATGCACCAGATGTATATGAGTTAACCTTGATCCGACTTTGCCTGGTTGAGGTATCAAAAGTCGGGCAACTTGAGTTTTCCTGGTACTGGGAAAAGCTCTCCATTGGACGTCCTGAGGTTTTGGTTCTAGTTCTCACTTTGCTGCTGGGGCCAGTTACTTCCTGTCTTTGAGTCTTGGCTTTCTGACTACAGAATGAGCCATCTGGGTCCCAGTGACACAAGGCTCCTTTTAGTTGAAAAATGCTTTATCTATTGGAGTTGTAAGTCGCTGGGCCATGAGAGACTTGCCCTGGACACTGGGAGGAGCAAAGGACAAAGCAAATAAGCGATTACTGCAGAGAGAAAGTGGAAACTGTCCTGACCGAAGCCTGGAGAAAGTGCTGCCAGGAGCTGTGTGTCTGTCTATGTGTTTGTGGTAGCCGGCAATCCACCTGAGCCCTGCAGAAATGACACATGAGGTTGGGGGAATATTTCAGAGAATGAAATAATCAAACTCGGGGATAGGTAAGTGGAGGACAAGGATGGTTTGCCTCAGGAAGGGTGAGGTGAGAGTGTGGGGAGAGAAAAGCCTAGAAAGGAAGCAAGGTTAAGGGTCATGACTATCAGGCCAAGAATCTTGTCAAATGTTTATTTACTCGTTTGTCATACGCTTCCCACACTTCAGACAGGCAGAGGAAGAGATGTCAAGCTATTAAGCAGGGCTAGTATGTTGTAATGGGGTCACTGCCCACCAGGAAACCAGCTGCAGGATAAGTGACTCAGAAGCTCCTGAGGGCACGTGTCTCTAAGCATCAGTCACCACTCAGGAAAGGGAGGGAGGGTGGGCTCCTACCTAAAGGCTTGGTGTAACCTGCTAACTTCGCCTCAAAAGCCAGTACAGAGCCCTGGGGAGTGAGAAGGAAACGAGCACTGGCTGAGTATCCACAGGGGTTGCTCCGTGGAGCTTAGAGAATTCTGAGCTTCAAAATGAGTACAACGGGGCTCGGAGAAGCCAAGTCACTCATAACTCGTCTAAGGCCACACACGCAGCATATGGATGAGCTCACGTGTGAGCTGGAGGCCAGAGAGGCTGCTCTGTGTGTTGCCCCCTGACCTCGTGAGTTCGAATCTGTAGAATCTGTGTGTGCTGGATCTAGGGTATTTGACTCAGGTCTGGTAAACCCCAACCAATTCCTGGTAGAGCTGTAGGGGACCGAGAGAAAGGCAGCCAGAACGGTAAGAGGCACAGCAGAAGCTGAGGGAATGGGCTGCTGGACAGGAGCTCTCGCGGGCAGACGGACCACAGGGGTCCGTGAGCGTCCTGAAGCAGAGGAGTGAGACACGTCACCACACAGCCGTCAACACTCACTCTAGGCTAAAGTTTACTTGCCTGGTGTTGTGCAGAGCACTGTGTGAATATGCAAATAATATGTATATCATCATGAAGTTAATAACACATAATACATTATTATAATGCATTTATGGCACAAATTAAGGGCTCAAGAAATGTTAGCTATCTGATGGCTATTATTTGTACCCAAAAATAGCCTGGGGGATTGATGCTACTATTATCTCTGTTTTACCACTGAAGAAGCAGGTGTTTAGAGGAGCCAGGTGTGTAGTTCACCTCTAGAAGCAGTCTGTGGGTGGCAGAGCCTACATTAATAGTTGCTGGGATTTGAATCCAGGCCTAGCTCCAGAGAACACTCTTAACTGCTAAGTCCTACCTACTGCCTTCTGCGAATCGGAAGTGAGGATCACATACCCTCTTGGTGCCCCTGTCAGAGTCCTGGGGGCTGGTTGGTTTGGGATTGACACGGTGCAGCAGAGCTGCGGTTGAGGGCAGGGGAGGTAGAAAGCGTATGTGGGTAACAGAAGATCAACATCCACTCTGTGTAAAGTACTCTACAGACGACAATCAAAGACAACACAGAACATAAAAGTGAGCAAAGAATGAGTAACCAGCAGAGCAGTAAGTTTTGAGTGGTACTCAAACTTACCACTTTTTAAGGATATGCAAAGTTAAAAAATACTACTTTTTTCACCCACCAGAACAGCAAAAATTAAGAAGATTGATGATAGGGACTTCCCTGGCAGTCCAGTGATTAAGAATCTGCCTTGCAATGCAGGGGATGTGGTCAGGGAACTAAGACCCCACACACCATGGAACAACGAAGCCTGTATGCCGCAGTTACTGAACTTGCACACCAAAACTGCAGAGTCCGTACTCTGCAATGAAGGACCCTGCATTATGCAGCGAAGATCGTGCGTGCTACAGCTAACACCTGGCACAGCCTAATAGCTAACTAAGTAAATGATAAAAAAAGATGATAATAACATGGGGAGAGGGGAAGGTGTATGGGAAGAGTAACAGGGACTCACAGTACCATAAGTAAAATAGATAGCCAATGAGAATTTTCTGTACGGCTCGGGAAACTCAGAAAGGGGCTCTGAACCGACCCACAGGGGTGGGGTGGGGAGGGAGGTTCAAAGGGAGGGGATATACGTATACCTATGTCTGATTCATGTTGAGGTTTGACAGAAAACAACAAAATTCTGTAAAGCAATTATCCTTCAATTAAAAAATAAACAAATTAAAAAAAACTAACAGTAAAAAAAAAATTTAGTGTTGACAAATGGGTGGGGAAAAACTCTCGTTTATTGCTGATAGACTATTAATTGGCACCATCTTTTTGAAGGGCAATTTGACAGTAACAACATTTAATAGGAACATACCCTAGATTCTAATTCTAGAAGTGTATCCAACAGAAATACACTTAAGCTCAAATACACATTTTTGTAAAGGTAATTGCTGAAGAACCCTGTAATCTAAATGTCCATCAGTAAGAGACTGTGGCGTAAATTATGATCATTCGCACTCTGGAATACTAGGCAGTTTTCAAAGGAGTCAATTAATGAAGTGGAAAAGGATGATTTAAGTAAAATAAAATCACTGAACGTTTTGTATAGTATGATCCCAATTGTATAAAAACAAACAACAGCCCTACGTATGTGATCATATGTTTAATATTATATTTATGCTTGTCCTGCAATACACAGAGGCTTCCCTCGTAGCTCAGTCGGTAAAGAATCTGCGTGCAATGCAGGAGACCTAGGTTCAATCCCTGTGTTGGGAAGATCCCCTGGAGAAGAAAATGGCAACCTACTCCAGTATTCTTGTCTGGAGAAATTCTCCATAGAAATGCTGAATTATAATGGCTCCAGTGTTACCCTCAACCATGCTCTTAAGACATTTGTGGGGACTTCCCTCAGGGTCCAATTTTGGGCTTCCCAGGTGACTCAGACAGTAAAGCGTCTGCCCACAATGCAGGAGACCCAGGTTCGATCCCTGGGTCGGGAAGATCCCTTGGAGAAGGAAATAGCAACCCACTCCAGTATTCTTGCCTGGAGAATCCCAGGGACAGAGGAGCCTAGTGGGCTGCTGTCTATGGGGTCGCACAGACTCGGACACAACTGAAGCGACTTAGCAGCAGCAGCAGCAGCCAATATTCTTGCCTGGAAAATTCCATGGACGGAGGAGCCTGGTAGGCTACAGTCCATGGGGACACAAAGAGTCGGACACAACTGAGCTATTTCACTCTTTCTTTCTTTGCCATATACAGAAAGCTATGAATAGATACATACTGAATGATTAACAGGAGGTTGGGAAAGGTAGATTAAAGGCTAGGAACTATTGTTTTATTTTATATACATCCTGTTAAAATTTGTTACACAAGTCTAAGTTATTGTAATTTAAAATATCTGATAAAGACATTCCTTTAAAAAGAGCGGGTGAATGGATGGATGGCAGCCCAAAGTCATCCGACAGGATAGTCATATTTGTGTCTGGGGCAGGAGAGAGGCCTCCGGGGACCATGGCATGATGATGAGTTTCAGAGTCAGAATTTTCATCCCACCTCCGTATGCTTGTGGCCTTGGGAGAGTTTCTTAACCTTGGTGAGTCTGTTCCCTTGTGGGTAAAATAGACATCCGTCAAGGCTGAGGCTGATTCTGCAGGGTAGCGAGTGTGTCCTGTTCTTATAGAGAACTGAAAAGACCCAGTTAAACGGCTAACCGTGGCAGGGGACAGAGGCCGGATCCGCAGTGCCTGCTGCTTTCTGCAGTGTGGATTCCCACCATGGCCGATTTCAAGTGACCGGTGTGGATCCTGCTCCAGTATGCTAGAGAAGGACCCCGAAGTCCACTGGAGCAACCTCCCACACTTCCACCATATTCATGGAGAGACGGAGCCAGATATGCCCCCAAAGGGCTTCCCTCCACGAGGGGAGGATTTCCCCCAGAAGCCGCAGAAAGAAGGCCCAGCTCCTCTGCTCCATGCAAGCCCTCCTGAGATTCACAGGGTGGGAGTTTTACTTGAGTCTTTTCTTCTCCAGATTCTAGCTCACGTCAGCTTCTACTGAGCTCCCTCACCCACCACCACCTGGTCCTTCCCCTAATGTGCCCTCCAAGTGTGCTGCCAGGCAGTTCCACCCCCCCCCACCCCCTGCCCCCTGGAATGGCAGGGATTTGCTGCGGGAGCTATTTACAACAACAGCACGTCGCCCCCTCCCCTGCTCCACCACCTCGGTGTGTGCGGTCGACTCTGTTCCTCACCGTGCCTTCTCACAAGACTTTTAGGATCAAGCAATGCCTGGCCAAGAAACAAAAAGCAGAAGAAATGCCCCATTCTCCCAATGGATTCACGTGACAGCTGGTAATACGATCAGGTACAACTCCAAGAAGAGACCTGGGGGAAGAACCCAGCTGGGTCTGTAAGGAATCCCACGTGAGAGGGTCCCAGGTTGGCCTGGTATAAAGGTCACTGCTATGTATCATATACATATGACAAATCACCGCTATCTGGACAGCTGGGGACACATGTTACTGGGGGAAATGTTTTTTCTCTTTGTTTTTGTGCTTATGCATTGGTAGGGTGGTTCAGCAGTAAATGTGTGAGTCCTTCTATTTAAAAAATAAAACAGCCTGGTCCTTGGCCCCAGGATAACTAGCAGTCCGGAGGGTGACCAGACTGCATCCGTGGTGACAGTCGGTGGCTTGTGGGTAGACACTGGCTGGGCTCCCCAGGGAAGCATGTGCTGAAGCCTCTTCCCATATCCTCTGGGTTCTGCCTTTGGCACTGGCTGTCCTTTTAAGCTTCCTCCCTCCCAACCCAGCTGACTCAGATGCTTTAAACCAGTGCATCCTCCTAGAGGCCAGACTGAGTCATCACCCTCCACTGTTAAATAACAGAGAAAAGCAGATTTGGAAAGCAGGGCCCCTGTTCAGCCAGCCCAGGCTCACACAGAACAGAGGCTGCCAGGAACAATTCTCTTGCCTGGCAGGACTTAGCCTTGCCCATCTGCTAAAGCTACAGCGTAACTCATTGCCCAGAGAGTAAGAAAGACAGAGCTGATACCTCCCCACGCAACCCACCCCCTCCACACAAGTGTTTTCAAGCCAGTCTCCTAAGAACTCTTGGACCCGATCTGCTTTCACCTGCCCACTTTCCTTCTCTCTCTGCCCTTCTGGCCCCAACCAGGACCCAGACACAAGCTTCTGCATCCTTGGTGTTGGGTGAGGGGTCACTGCTGCGGACAGGGAGGAGGGATGAGAGGCAGTGAGCAGGGGCAGACGAGCATTCGGCAGCCGGCAAAGCCTGCCCCCTCCTCCTACCCTCTCTGCTCCCACGCCTTAGCAAATCTCAGAGGTATCCACCCTAACACATAAATGGGGTTTACAATCTTGGGAGCAAGTTTGTCTTTGAAAAGAGGCTATCAAGAGAGCACAAGTCTTTATTGCCTCTCAGGAAGGCTTGCAAGTTCACCTCACCCATCCCAATCCCAGCAGGTTCAAACCTGCTCCCTCGGGGATGTGTACCCACAGTCCTGGTTTCAGCAGGCTCAGCACTCCCGTTCTTTAAGTTCTTTGGGGGTATCAGTCCTATCTCCCCAAGTAGACTGTCAATGCCTAGAGGGCAAGACAATGCCTCACACCTTTCAATCCCTCTAAAGAGGCTGACCCATGCCAGGAATATTGAGTCTTCAATAAACAGTCACCTATCCATCCATCCATCCATCAGGATATATACTGCGTGCCTACCACACATCAGTACTATGGAGGTCAAAGATATAGATCAATCACTATCTCTGTGGCACTTGTGTGATAGGGAATGGATCAGCCAGTCCAGAGCAATTATTTTCATTAATATACAATGATGCCTAGTAGTTATATGACACTTTGCAGTTAACAAAACGCCATCACAGCCCAGTGGGCTCCAGAGTCGGGAACAACTAGCTTGCGGTGAGCCAAGACTAAGCTCTGAGTCTATTCAACTCTGTTCATTGACTCCCTGAGCCCTGCAGAGCTACGCTGAGGAATATTTACGATTTAGAACAAGAGGGACGCTTTCCTACTCCAGGAGTTTCCTGGTTCCCCACGAGACCCTTGGGTTGACCCAGTTCCATCCTGGAAGGTGCCCTGTCAGTGTGATGGGGTGCTGAAGGACCCAGCCCCGCCGGCTCCCTCTCTGCCCTCCTCTGACTGTGTGGCCAGCCGCAGCGTCCTGCCCCCTGCCTGCGGCCATGCAGAGCCCCAACCAGGCCGGCTCCCTGGGCTGGGCAAGGAGTCCTTTCTGCCTTGGCTTGCTGCCACCCTCTAGGAGCTGCTCAGGCGTGGAGGGGTCTCTGGGCTGGATCTATGCTCCACAGCTGCCAGATTCAAAGCCTCCCTGTCCTCCTCTCCTCCCCACACCCACAAACCCAAATACCTCTGGGGTTGCTGGAACAGACAAGAACCAGGAAAAGCTTCCAGAGCCTTCTCAGCCTCCGATGGCAGGTGGGGGGTTCTCTCTGAGTCTGGGGGGCTCCTCTTAGAAGAGCAGTCTCAGCTAGATCAAAGGAAAAAGGCTTTGGGAGCAAAGTTGCTGAGGCCAAGTCACTTCCTTCTGAGTTTTCCTCCTCTCTCTTTATGCACAAACTTGGGAAAGTTGCAAAAGAGGCTGGGCCAGTGTGACCTCAGCCCTGTGGGTGGAGTGGGTGGGGAGGATGGAAAGCTGGGCTTCCTAAGCAGACTGGATCTGGGGCCTGCTGAGAATGGAGCTTACAGAGACTCTGGGCCCTGGGGCAGGGCAGGGCAGGGCGGGTGGGGCGGATGGCAGGGATGAGGCAGGAGAGGCTGAGGGTCTGAGTCTGTGCCTCAGAGGGTCTGTTACCATAAAAAGCCTCTGGCTGTTTTTAGGAACTTCTGCATCTGCTGCTGGAAGCCAGCCAGTAAAGCTGCCCTTCTGTTGGTTGAATTATCAGACTCACGTGTGTGCCTGCTAGGGAGAGGTTCTGGTCCCCACACCTTTCCCTCACTCTTATGCTGCACAGGCACACCACATCAATACCTCCCTCCCCACCAACCCCCCACCCCCAACACACACACGCCAGAACCAGACTCGTGAGATGGGAGGCATGTCCTGACATCTCCCTGGGCTTCTCGGGTAAGAGCGTGTGACCCAACCTGAAGTTCTTAGGAACCTACAGTGAGTTAAAATAGTGTTCCCTAAAGCTCAACTTCCCTGTACACCAGTGCCAAATCGAATCCCAGAGACAGACTTTGGGGTGAAGCAGAAAAGGATAGCTTTATTACTTTGCCAGGTAGAGGGGGGCCACAGAGGGCTAATGTCCTCAAAATTGTGTGTCCCAACCTAAGAAGATGGTGAGAGGTTTTATAGTAATTGTTCAAAGAAGGTGTGGTCAGCTCGTGGACATTCTTGGATGAGGTAAGTAGAAGTCAGTACCATCATCCTTCAGGTCCAACTGGTCTGGGGTCTGCATGCCTGTGGGCGGCATACCATTGATAATCCTTAACTTCTCTCACCTGGAGGGGGTTTCAGTACCTGCAGAATAGCTTAAAGATAGTGTTGTGTGTTGGAGAAGGAAATGGCAACCCACTCCAGTATTCTTGCCTGGAGAATCCCATGGACGGAGAAGCCTGGTGGGCTACAGTCCACGGAGTTCCAAAGAGTCGGACACGACTGAGTGACTTTACTCACTAAGTGTTGTGTGTATCCGTTGATTCGAAACAGGACCCTGCCCCAAGGGTGGTCTGCATTGCTTCTCCCTTGTCTTGTATCCCCTCCCTTCCCTAACTGACAACTCCTTGAAACTGCCCATTGGCACTCAGGGAAGGTCACAGAGGCTGAATGAAGACTTTTTCCTTCATTCAGAAATGAAGGACACAGAAAGATTTTGTGCCCTTGAAGCCATTAGGTGTCATTTCTGGGGCCTCTGAAGAGCTTGTGCCATAGTCCTTTATGTCCCAGAGCACAGAAGAGTTCAGTGACAGCAAAGTGATAGATGAGAAGTGATTTATTAGACTAGGATGCTGGTGAGGCTTACAGGTGGCCGGTGAGAAATGCCGCACCCGAGAACTTAGCGGGCTACAGTTTTAGAATCAAAGGGAAAGTAGGAACGGGAGAAGAACTTCTTTGCCTTTCTTGAGGAGACATCATGTTTCCATCCCCAGCTCCTCCTCCAGGGTGAGCAGCGGAGTTTTCTCATCCCTGCGAGGTCAAGCTAGGTCCACAGTTACTGTTTTTCTATGTGTGCAGAGAGCATGTCCTAGGGATCATTAACGCAGTGAGCTCACTGGGCAGCGCATGGTCTCACGCCACCATTGTTTCATTGTTTGGGGGGTTTCATGTGCTTCTGTTGCGTGGTTTTGTTGCTAAGCAAGCTTGCTTGGTTTTGTGGTTAAGCAAACCTGCTTTCTTGAGTAATCATTAACTTATAGGGGTCTCCTATATATTTTTTTGACAGCTCCCTAGTGGGATTAACTATTCGGTCATCTACTTTGTCTGTTTACTCTTTCCCTATCACCCTAGAGTCCCACAGGGTCCTGCTCAGTACCATTAGCGTGAGGTTCACTTGAGCTGCCTGTAACTATGTCTTGGGTAACTATGGTTGGCAGATTAAAGGAGAATAAAGTGAGTTTAGACACTTGCAAAGGAGGTGACTCACCAGATCCCAAGGAACCCCTCTAAGGCTTATAATACATTCATACACTGGGGGCGTACCTGCCCCCACCCCCACATGAGCTGGGACTTTTCCCTCCTCATGAGGACCACCCTTTGTTTACGAGTCCTCACTGTCAGAAAGTTCTTCTTTTGTCCGGTCTGAGTCTCCAATGCCGCTTCATCGCTGCTCACCGTCTAGGTCTGTCCGGTCAACTAGACTCTACATTTCTTAAGGGTGGACTTAATATTCTTGAACCCACACTTGGCCACATGAAGTGACAGATACAGGGCCTGGAAAGGAATGTTTGATGGAACAGAAGCTCTAGTTGAAACTCACTTCTTTGTTTCACTGGCAAACATGCCTGGAGGGAGGGTGCAGTGATTTCCATGAAGTGTAATAATTGGACAGCATACATTAAAGTTGGAAAAATTCCAGGGCAAATTCCTCTTGGTCTACTTGAACTGAAAGGGTGTATCAGTTCACCCTCAGGACAACCACTGGTTTCTGACAGCTAATTTGCTTTTAAATGGGTGTCCTTTGGAATCTCCGCCCCCCCATTCTTCTTTTCTGAGACCCTGTTTTAAATGACACGTGTGTGCTGGGGGAGGGGACAGAGAGGTATCCGTAAAGTTATAGAAGTGCATTTGAGCCTCTTTAGAGAGCATGTTGGAGAAGGAAATGGCAACCCACTCCAGTGTTCTTGCCTGGAGAATCCCAGGGACGGGAGAGCCTGGTGGGCTGCCGTCTATGGGGTCGTACAGAGTTGGACACGACTGAAACGACTTAGCAGCAGCAGAGAGCATGTTAGAAGTGATCATGGGCCCCCTGACTGCTGTGGGTGCTTGTGAGTAGGGGAAGTGGACTCTCCTCAGCTGATTTTGAACATGAGACTGAAACTTAAACTTTCAGAGATAATTACAGAACTGCCCTTAACGCCTTGGGAAGCCAAGTCACCAAGCACCTTTGGGCTCTAGTCTCCGCTTCCTCTGTCCACATGGATCAAAAGTCAGTATCTTCCCCTCTCTCCCTCTGACACAGGCTCCCCTGGAAAATGGCATTCAGCCTCTGCTCTGTGGGGGAGGCCCTGACTATGCGTTCATTGAATTTCCTTCCTTTCTTTCTCTTGCACGCATTCACTCAACAGTCAGACCCTTCATGGAGACACAAAATGGATACTTGGCATTTTATCAGGGGGAATAAGACATGGTGCAAATAATGGTATAAGAAACACAGCTAAAGGGTTGTGGAGCTTTAAAGGATCTCAAACAGGAAAGCTTTGTGAAGAGGAAGGATTTTCACTGGAAGATGCATGCCTTGGGAACATGTCCAGATGGTGGTATGTGGCCAGGGAGTGAGGTTCACTATGAGAAGTGGTCTTGGGCGGGGGGCGGGGGACGGCGGCGTGGGCCCTGGGTGACAGGAAGAGTGACGCTGAAAGCTCAGCTTCTCTGCACACTAGTGCTGAATGGAGTCTCAAGAGTCAAGAGTTTCAGGGGAAATAGCAAAGGACAGCTTTATTCCTTTGCCAGGCAAAGGGTGACACAGCAGACGCCTACCTTGAAAAGATAAAAGTCCCCCCGAGGAGGACTTGATGAGAAGCTTTGTAACAATACCTCCCAAGAGTGGGCTTGCTGACGAGATGAGGGTGTGTGCAGTTTCCTAATCCTCTAGGCCCTTTAATCTTTGCCTCAGGTGGGTCTTGGTGGCTCCTTCCTTGATTAGAAACTGTTTACATCTGCCCTTTGGAACTCAGGAAAGGTCATGGAGGCTGGAGTCTTGCCTACAAGAAATGAGGGGGAAAAGGCCTCTGTGCTGGGAGCCCCACAGGGCCCTCCTTGGTTTCAAGAGGAGAGGCTGATCTGCTTGGCAGAAGAGAGATGGCACAAAAAAGGCGCCGCCAGGGCTGACCGTTTCACAGGCGCACCGCACAGCGCTGAGACGCCAACCTGGATTTTTGTGGCCCTGGGTCTAATATCTCGTGGCTACAGTGTCAACACCTGTCGAAAAGGAGTCCTTCTGGGGACTGTGCTCCTTTGGTGAACAGGGAAGAAAGAATCTTGGGAGTGAAACTGTGAAGCTGAGGAAATGGAGGTGGCCCTGTTTGGCCCAGGGTAGAAGACACAGGGGTGGAGGGAGGAGGTGAGGTGGAGGCCAGGCCCTCCAGAGCCCCGGAGCCCAGAGCCTGGGTTTGAGGTGAGCCGTGAGGAGCTGCTGGGAAGCTGGAGCAGGGGCAAATGTGGTTAGAGCCGGGCTTCCGAAATGTGTCTGGGAGGAGGAGAGACCCGGTCAGATGGCTGGGATGCTCTGGAAATAGTCCTGGTGAAAGGCAGTGACCGGGGCACAAGGGAACAAGCGGTGGAAGCGATCTTGTGACAGACCCGCCAGACCCGCGGCCGTGGAGTTAAGCTGCGGCCTGGCGCCCTCCCCGGCCCGCAGATGTCGTGGCAGCCCTACTGGGCCGGGTGTGGCTGCAAGCCCGGCTGGCACTTGGAGGGCGCTTACGATGGCTGACTGAACCTGAGGACTGCTCGGGGTTGGAGGGGGTGGGAGGGGCGGGGGAGCGGCCGCTCTGTAGAGGAGGCTGCAGCTTGGGGGGTCCGGCTGTGATGCCGCTCACCTTGGGGGCAGACACCGCGACTGGAAGGGGGTGCGGGGGCTCCTGTCTTCCTGAGCCCAGTCAGGCTCGGTGAGGGCAGACTCCACCTATCTGGTGCATGCTTGTGTGCCCAGGCTGCAGGGACAGTGCCCGGCACTTGCTCTGGGCTAGGCCTGCCTCCTCCCCGCTCCCCATCTTGTTTCTGGCCAGAGCAGTACTGGGGAGGGTTCCTGCCGTTCCCTGGTCTTGGACCTGTGAACACGACCACCGGGGTCAAGGAGCCTGCGGGCAGGGTGCTGACCAAGGACAGGGTGCTGGGCCTCCTCCCGGGCCGGGGGATGGTGGGAGCCCTGGCTCCCAGGAGTTTCCTGGAGAGGCCGCAATTACAAGTCATGCAGGGACCAAATCCCCCAAGAAAGGCTCTGAGCAACAGATCCAGGAGAAGAAAGATGCTGGCAGATAGGAGTCCCAACTCACTCACGGCCCTCACACCATCCTGCCATGGTCCATTCTGAGCTCACCTCCTTGTATCTATTCCCCTTCTCTGTCTTTCTCATTTCCCTTTTCTGCTTTCTTGCTTCCTTGGAATTGAACTTCCCAATAAAAACTTAAATATCAGCTTCTGACTCAGGCATTTAAAAAAAAAATTTCCTCTTAGGGAAACAGGTCTAAGGTAGGGCTCCATAAATATTTGCTGGGCAAATGAAAGAACCGTATGACCAACTGGTGCAGGATGAGAAACAAAGATACAGGAGCTAATTTGAAAAAGTCACAGGTTTAGAGATGGTCGGTCCACTCGGGGACTGTCTCCATAGGCCATCCCCAGCAGAGACGCCCCATCTCAGAGTGGTGGGAAGGGGACAGAGAGAAGAGGCTGAGGCAGACGCGAGTCACACTCACATTTAAGAAGCAGGAGAAAAGAAGGGATCCTCGCAAGAGGCCCGGTGAGGCAGAGACGACCAGTGTTCATTCAAAGCCCCCATACACCACCAGGCCACAGCTCACTACCCATTCCCAGCCCCTGTAGACAGCTGTGGCCGTGGACCACCTTTTAGCCAATGGACAGAATGATGAACAAGACAGAGCCCCTGCTCCTGTAGACCTCAAGCCAAATAAATCCAGAGAAGTGTCCTGCTGGTACCTGGGCCTCTTTCAGGTCTGGCCTGGGAAGACCTCCTAGCAGAGCGGCTGCACTCTCCCTGCCCACAGGATGGTAGAATGACTCTGAGGTCCAAGGGTGGCGGGACCCACAGGCAGATGGAGTCCAGGGTTTTGAAGCATTGTCTTTTCAACTGGCCTCCCCATGAATGAGGAATACACTTCAATTGTGTTAAGCCACTTGCTTTGGCTGGGAGAGGGGGGTTCTCTGTTAAAGAAGCTAGTGTTATGTCATAACCTAGCAAGTGTGGAAAAGACGAGGGCAGATGCTGAAGCTGAGGAGTGGAACACACTATGGTCCTGAGGCCTGGCCTTGTGGCTCTAAACCCTGATGTCTTCCACACACCCCAGGTTTGTGTGGATGTTGGGTGAGTTCTTGTACACCTCCTCTCATAAGCACGAGCTCTTTTAAGAGCTCCCTAGCCAAAGTCACTGAGCCGTGCTCCCAAGGCCACTGACATCCACACGGGGCAGTCATCCCAGCCTCCCTTCCATGGTGATATGCACATGCCAGAGCTGTTCAGCTGAAAACAGTAGACACAGCAGGAAGGACAGAAGCAGAGAAGCCCTGACGACCTCATCACTGAGGCCTCAGGAGCTGCCTCTGTGGGCCTGCCACGCACGACTCAGTGCCAGGCGCCCCTCCACCCTGTGGGGCCCACTCAAGATTCCCATTCCCAGGCGAGAGCCTCAGACAGGGGTAACTTGAGGCCTGTGTTCTTCCTGTTATGTCGGTGGTGATGATGGGAACCCCAGGCCCCCCAGGAGAGGCTATAGGACTTAGAACAGGAAGAGGATGATGCCTCAAAGGAAGTGAGGCCTCCTGTCCCCCAACAAACAATGGCAGGTTCCCTGGAATCCTCTTGGCAGGATCTTATCTCCATGTAGGAGCAGGCAGGAGGAAGGTGTTTGGATTCTTTGGGGGAGTCAGCAACCACTAATGTTTCAGCAGCTTATACATTTTTATTTTAACAAGAAAACATTGTTAGGGAGACTGGCTGGAATCGACCTTTCATCTTTACCTTTGACATACCCTGAACCGCCAGTTACCCAAGTCGGGGAGGAGTATGAATCAGAAGCCGTGGGTGAGGAGCTGCGAGGCATGCATCCTATTTTTATCTCTATTTTTGATGACTTGTGTCATTGTTTTATACTCCAATTTCCCCATTAACAAAACAAGGTAAGAAAACCTCCTCTGCCTAATTTACAGATTTTTTGTGAGGGAAAGAAGAAAAAGAAAAAAAAAAGAACAAAACACCAAAAACCCCTTAAAGGACTTTAGGGGTCCTTCTAAGAGCAGTTAGTTATCAGAGCATTTGCTCTGGTTTGAATTTTTTTCTCCTGAAATATAGGTTGGAGTCTGAAGCCCTATGCCTCAGAATGACCGTATTTGGAAATAGGGTCGTTGAAAGTGCAATTAAAATTGAGGTGAGGTCATTCTAGAGTGGGGTGGGCCCTTCATCTGATATGGCTGGTGTCCTTATAAGAAGGAAGAGACATAGACACACACGGGGACAGCATCAGGTGACGAGGGAGGCAGACCCCTGAGCGACACGGCCGCAAGCCTAGGGCGGCGAGGACTCCAGCCGCCACCACAGGCTGGCTCAGGTGAGCAAGCATTCTTCCCCGGGATTCCAAGGAGGAGTGTGGCCTTGCTGACACCATCCGTCTTGGTTTCTAGTCTCCAGAACTGCGAGGCAATAGATACCTGTGACTTAGGCCACTCACTTTGTGGTGCCCGGCTGTGGCAGCCCTAGGAAATGAATGCAGCATCCTTCCTAGGGCACGGTGAAGCTTGGCCAAAGCTCTTGGCCCGTCCCTGAGAGGTGGTGACCTAGTATCAGACATGGAACAGGGTCCTGGATTTCAGAGGTGAAGGTCACAAGGAGCCAAAGTCAGTTGTGGAAAACCCAAAGCAGCTATTCAGGCTAAGCAGGTTTACACAGGCAACAGGAGTCGAGTCCACACTGACTGAAAGCGTCACTTCTGCCTTGAGGGGCCAGAGTGCTCAGAACAGAACCAGGTGAGGGCAGCCTCGAGACTGAGGGCGCTTTCACTTCCTAAGATGTGACTGAAGCGTCACCTTCACACTCAGCTCCGCCACGCAGGCTCCTGGAACCACAGGTACCAGGCGGCTGCACCAGCATAGCTACCCATGTGGAAATCATCCTTGAGAAGAAAGACTGTGGGGGTGTTCTCTAAGCGTTGGCCCCCACCTCCACAGAGCTTGTGTTGTTAACCTCTTTATTACGCGAAGTGAAGCGAAGTGAAAGGCACTCAGTTGTGTCCGACTCTTTGCGACCCCATGGACTATAGAGTCCATGGAATTCTCTAGGCCAGAATACTGAAGTGGGTAACCTTTCGCTTTTCCAGGGGATCTTCCCAACCCAGGGATCGAACCCAGGTCTCCCGCATTGAAGGCGGATTCTTTACCAGCTGAGCCACAAGGGAAGTTCAAGAATACTGGAGTGGGTAGCCTATCCCTTATCCAGCAGATCTTCCCGACCCAGGAAATGAAGCGAGGTCTCCTGCATTGCAGGCAGATTCTTTACCAACTGAGCTATCAGGGAAGCCTATAGTGAAGTCGCTCAGTCGTGTCCGACTCTTAGCGACCCGGTGGACTGTAGCCCGCCAGGCTCCTCCATCCACGGGATTTCCCAGGCAAGAAATTTCTTACGCTGCTCTTGGTTTATTTGGATCAGATTATTCTCAATTCACTCTGAAAGCAATAATTTCATTAAATATATGTGTGTATATATATATAGGCAAAAAGACTATATATATATTATATATATAAAGGCAAAAAAGACTAAAAACAAAACCAAAAAAAAGTGTTTGCATATATGTATAGCCATGAACTTTTTTGGTGTGTGCATACCTGCATGCTAAGTTACTTTGGTCATGTCCGACTCTGCAACTGTATGGACTGTAGTCTGCCAGGCTCCTCTGTTGATGGGATTCTCCAGGCAAGAGTACTGGAGTGGGTTGCCATGCCCTCCTTCAGGGGATCTACTTAACCCAAGGACTGAACCCTCGTCTCTTACATCTCTTGCATTGGCAGGCAAGTTCTTTACCATTAGCACCACCTGGGAAGCCCAGATACTAATGTATGTCTTTCATAAAATCTAAGTGGTATAAAGTGAACTTTTGAAAAGCAGGGGATACCTGTATTAGAAAGGTTTATGGATAAACTTTTGATGTCATGATTTATAATATAATGCTAAGAATTTGCTTCAAAATAATCCAGGTATGTGGGGCTGGGAGCGGCTGGTGGTACAAGATGAAACAGGCCTGGCCAAGTGTGGCTGAGTCGTAAAAACTGAGTTGGGGTGCACAGGGATTTATTGTATTGTGGTCTCTGCTTGGGAACATGTTTGGAGATTTCCATCATAAGACAAAAAGTAGTAAAGCAATAAAAGTTTTCCACATCCCTTAGGATTGTGGTTGTGGTTCCCACATCCCCTAGAACCTCAGAGTTATTCTACTATTCTGTGGACAGGGAGAGACTGCAGCAGCTCCGGTAAGAAGTCTTCCCAGGCCAGATTTCCACCATTAGCAAAAAGCAATAAAAAGTATGGGCATACAGCTTAGTTCTTCCATCATGGAGGTGGAGTTGGTGTGTATGTGGGTATGTACGAAGTGTGTGTGTGTGTGTGTGTGTACACTCTCATGCTGTTTCACTCTAATTTGATTGCAGCTGTGGAACAGCTGCATTCTATTGAGAATAACTTTTTGACAGCTGTGGAGAATACGCAGCTGAATTTCCAAGGGGGTAGGCACAGACACAAGGCCCCTGCTGAGGGGGCTGCTGGAGCCAGCCCCACATGGGTATTCCCTTGGCCAAAGACAGTAAAAGCAGCTAATGGAGATATTTCCTCATGTCCAGAAGGACCCTGCTGGAGGCTGGATGTCAGAATCTCGAAAGCTACTGGCTCAAAACTTCATTCCACCCATGAATTTCGGGAGTTGGGGGGAAGAATGCAAATACAGGGAAAGGAGGAAGTAGGGCTGACGAGAGGCTCTGCTGTGTGGTGGTGGTAGCTACGCTGAATGGCGCTGGAAAGCTGCTTCACAGCTGTGGCGGGTGGGTTCTGAGGCGGGAGATGGATAAGCCCCAAGCTGAGCAGGTTCTGCCCGGTGCTCAGATACTGCAAACTAGAGGGAGAAACAGGCTGGGCCCTGCCCAGACAAGAGATTAAAAGACTGCAGATTCCTGATTCTTGAAGTTAAGGAGGCCTCCCAGACTACATACAGGCAGAGAAACTCTCTGGAGGTCCGAAAGGGAGGAGGCGCCACCCCACAGTAAGTGATATCAGCTACCTATGGGCCTCTTTGCTAGAATCCATCTTGGCCAAGAGATATGTGTGCACACACGGGAGGACCCTGAAATACACCGGATACAGACTCAGAACCAGGCAGAGTAAGATGATTGTCCAAAGGAAACTCAGAAGAAATGTCCCATAAAAGTGATTCGAACTGCCACGAGAGTTTGACTTTCTCTGAGCCCATGCATGTGTCTATCCACACATACTTTTTTCCTCCTAATAAACATTTTACTCACTCCACTACTTCCCATCTCTATGTGGAAATTCGCTCCTGCACAGCTGATGGGCCAGGGCCGTGCCACTGGAGACTGGTCCCTGGTGGTCTCGTGGCCAGGACTTGGCTCTCACAGCCTTGGCCTGACCACAGCCTCTGGCTGGGAACTGAAACCTTGCTTCCTCTGCTAAGGCTGGGGCAATCTGAGATCAGTTTCTCTCCCCTTTTCATATTCCATGTTCACTCGATGAAGTGTTTGCACAGCTTCGTATACGTGGGTCTTGGCTTCTAAGTTCTACAGTTTTGATAATCGTTCGTCTGTTATACACCCCCATTTTACAACTGGAGAAACTCAAACCTTGTTGCATGGCTGGAACAGCAAAAGGTTTGCGTTAGAAGATCTTGGCTTAAATTCTGGTTTCTTTAGTTTCCAGCAAAACTCAACTTAATTTGTTAAAGTAGAGGCATTGCTCTGTAAGTGACTCACCATTGCTATTCTCTTGTTGATTTTCTGGGAAGACTCATTTGAGTGGGTTCTTCTGGCTTTAAGGCAAGTAGGCATCCATTTTTCCATGAGAAGAGTTTGACCTCCCCGAACCTGCTTTTTTGATTTGGTGAAAACTTGAGGTCTAACAAGTAGGAGTTGTCGTTTCAACAACCATTTGAAATTTGAGGTTGCCAACGAGGGTTTGGGAAAATTCACTGAGGGCTTCAAGAGTCTTCCTGAGAGGAAGGAGATAAAGATGCAGATTTATGATAGCATCCTTGATGGGTTGAAGTGGCTGTGATTGGAAACTGCTGGCATAAAAGGACAACGGCACCATCATGGTCCAGGGAAGGTGTGTGGGTGACGGGGGACTCATACAGGATGGGCACGAGAGAGTGTGGGGCCCTGGAGGGGGAAGGGTCGGCTGATGAGCTGAGCGTCGTTGAAATGTCTAGTTGGCCCTCAGCATGGTGTTCACAGTGACAGCTCCAGAATTCCTTTGTTGGAGGAGCTCAGCAGGCTTGACACAGAGCTGTGTTTTAAAGCAAAGCGTTCATTTTCCTTTGCTTTGCCTATTTATTCTTGGTGGCTTTGAGAAGGGGTTAAAGGAGGTCAAGGTGTGGGCCTAGGCAAAGCCCTCCATTCACGCCTTACTGCTTCCAACCTGGTGCAGCGACCCTGATGCCACGTGAAACTCCTGGGCAATGCCATTGTATTAGAGTGTGTCGCCAAAGAAATGCAGTGTTGAAAACTCGGGATCACAGATTTTCAAAACACCTGGCCGTTCCCTTTTTACCTCACTCTCTAAATCTACCAGTCTCCTGGAACAAGCATTTTCTTGTTTGAGGAGAAGGTTAGCTTGAATGTTAGAAGAGATATAACCTTATTCTGTATCCCCACCCCCAACCCCAGCATCTCGTATCTTGAATCACTTAACCCTCTGAGTCTCCATTCCCTCATCTAGAAAATGGGATAAGAGGATCCTGGTCTGACTTGTTGGTTGAGGGATTAAATTTGTCAGCTGAAAAGTCCCCCCTGACAATGTCAGGAAACCTCATTAAATGGCTTGTGCAAGATTGGCTGCTGCTTCACAGCAGAACAGCAACTTAGAGGCAGCTGGGCCCCCGGCAATGCCTGCAAACTGGGCCTGACGGGAGGGGGCTTCCTGAGGGCAGGCGACTGTTTGAAAAGGGGAAGTGGCAGGCGGGTGAGGACGGCCTGTGACTTGCAGAATAAGGAAGCAGTTCTTACCAGCAGGGTGTAGGAGGGTGGAGGGGACTCCGGGGATGGTAAAGGTAAGGATGTTGACATACTCTACAGTGTATGTCAGCACAGCACCGCGGACCCGCTCAGATGCGTCTCCATCCTGACTCGCCTACTGCCAGCCCCTCCCTGCCGCAGGTGGGCACTCGCTTCTCCATGCTGGGCGCTGCCCCAGTGACCTGTGCAGCTGCCTTTTGCTGTCCGAGGGGCCTGTGAGGATAGAGGTGCCTGGGTCCACAATGACTTGGTAGCCCACGGAACCAAACATCTTGGTACCTTCCGCCTGGATTCTGAGGGCAAAGGAAGCATCATCAGCCACTCCCTCCCCTCCCTTCTCGTCTCCTCCTAGGCTTCCCTGCTGCTAAGCTGCTAAGTCGCTGCAGTCATGTCTGACTCTGTGCGACCCCATAGACGGCAGCCCACCAGGCTCCCCCGTCCCTGGGATTCTCCAGGCAAGAACACTGGAGTGGGTTGCCGTTTCCTTCTCCAGCTTCCCTGGCCCCCAGCAACTCTCACTCCCTTCCGGTTCTCTAATCCACTGAAGCACAGGAATAATTTCCATTTTGGTCTCTCTCACTACATGAGGGTTTCTCAATTTTTCTTTTTTTGTGTGTGGGGGGGTGGTGGTAAGGTCTATAGCATTCTGGAAATACATTCACTTCTCAACCAAGTACACACACATGTACACACATCAAAAATTTCATGAAACATGCTTAGTATGTGAAGTTCACTCTGAGATCTTCACTTCAATGAAGGTACCCATTTCATTAAAAAAGGTAGGTCATGACCCCCTAAAATGGTGTCATGACCCACAATGGATAAATCCTTTCAGTTTGAAAAGCCCTCAGTAGACAGTAATCACTGGAGCCTTTCTGGGTTTTGTGTGCCAAGCACACCTTAAATTATGTTTCTTTGAATTCCTGCCTTGTCTAGAACAGTGCCAGGAATCTATCTCCACTTGTCTCGATTGTGCCATGCCCCTGAGTGTGTGTGTGTGAAGGCTCAGTCAGTGCCACGCCCTCCGTGAAGCCCTTGAGTAGTCCTTCAGAGAGCGGTAGACTTGCCCTTCCCTTTGGGTCACTTTGGTGGCCCATCTTGTGGGGCAATTGACCACCTTCCACTCTACACAGCAGTAGTTTGTGCATATGTTTCCTCTTCTGCAAAATCCGAGTCCAGCTTATTTCTGCACCCCCATGTCACTTAGCCCCTGTCTTACATGTTCATTTGTGTTGAATGAGTAGTTGGCTGCTGCTGCCGCTGCTAGGTCGCTTCAGTCGTGTCCGACTCTGTGTGACCCCAGAGACGGCAGCCCGCCAGGCTCCCCCATCCCTGGGATTCTCCAGGTAAGAACACTGGAGTGGGTTGCCATTTCCTTCTCCAATGCACGAAAGTGAAAAGTGAAAGTGAAGTCGCTCAGTTGTGTCCGACTCTTAGCGACCCTATGGACTGCAGCCTACCAGGCTCCTCCATCCATGGGATTTTCCAGGCAAGAGTCCTGGAGTGGGGTGCCGTTGCCTTTAGTATTTACTGTCTGTTGAACTGAAGATGCACCACACGTGTAGGAAAGGAGCTGAGACTTGGTGCCGTGTGCTGGCTGTCCTGTTCTGCACCTCTGCTCACATCTCCTTACCTCTAGCCTCACACAACCAGCTTCTGGAATCGTCCCCAGTGTCCAGTAGTTTCATTCAAGCCAACTCAGTTCATCAGGTTTGAGTTTTGCCTGCTCTGTGTTCTCCCCTCATAGCAACCACTCTGTGCAGGATCCTTATGCGTCCACTGCAATCTGCCAGTAGCCTTGCTTGGTCGTGTTGTCATTTAGTCGCCAAGTCGTGTCTGACTCTTTGCAACCCCATGTGCTATAGCCCACCAGGCAACTCTGTCCATGGGATCTCCCAGGCAAGAATACTTGAGTGGGTTGCCATTTCCTTCTCCAGGGGATCTTCCCGACCCAGGGATCGAACCCGAGTCTCCTGCATTGGCAGGTGGATTCTTTACCGCTGAGCCAACTGGGAAGCCCTTGCTTGGTGACTAGAACCCAGTTTACGTCCCCAGAGAGACAGGAGTGGTCATAGCCTCTGGAAATCAGCTCACTCCCTGCACCACCTCCGTGTCACTACATGGAAAGAAGCACAGATTGTCAAGGAAGGGCCGCTGGAAAATCTGATGAGAGC
The DNA here is from genome assembly GCF_014754425.2 of Oryx dammah. Classification (NCBI taxonomy): domain Eukaryota; kingdom Metazoa; phylum Chordata; class Mammalia; order Artiodactyla; family Bovidae; genus Oryx; species Oryx dammah. Next base: position 75,260,373 of record NW_024070205.1, on the reverse strand, counting down.
TGAGCCTCAGCCAGGCCTGTGCTTCTTGGTTTGGTCACTCACAGCAAGTACCGAGACAGGCAGAAATGTCAGCCTACCCTCTGCGACGAGGGCTTCTGACAGCTGTAAAATGACAAGTTGCAACCGACAGCTGATCAGCCTGAACCTTTGACAGCAAAAAAAATAGAAAAAGAAACAGCTCCGCTCAATGGTTTGTGAATATCTTCCTGCTTCTCCGATAGATGGGTAGGGAGGTGAAAAATGGAAACCACAGGTCTGGTCATGCCAAACTCACGTAGGATCAAGGCCAGCACCATCCTGGGATGTGCACTCACGATGTGACGTGTGGCGTGCCCCCAATATCGCTTTGCTCCAAATATCTTCCCCACTGTTGTAGTGGTGCCTGGGATTTCCACATTATTCGCTCCTTTGTGTTAGGCAAAAATGCTGTTTGAAATCAACATGACTCACTGGAGCTTGAAAATTTATTAATATTGTGTTTATTTTTCAGAATCTGTTCCACCACCTAGCAGGATCCTGGGGAAATAGGACCTAAAACTGATTTGTTTTCAGGAGGAAAAGGATCAGTGAAATACAAAACTTGGGGCCTTATATGCAGAGCAGTAAAGGGGCAGGGGAAATGGGCATTTGTGGAAAACTAAAGAAAGTGGTTTTAGAGGTGTGAAAGTAGACAAACTGATGTTTGTTGATGGCTTTTATGCACGGCGCCATGCTAGGAAGTTTCCCTGCCTAATCTTATTAATACTCATGTCAACCTAGTGTCCATTTGAGGAAAATGCAGCTCAGGGAGATGAAGTAATGTAAGCTGGGGCTTTAAGTCCAGGTCAGTCTGATTGCAAAGTCTTTGCTATTTTCCATCACAGTTTACTTCGTTCCAGGCTGAAAGGGAGCAGGAAGCTCTGAAAGGGAGCAGGAAGCTCTAAAAGGAGAAACTGGAGGTGTCCAGACAGCCTGCCCTCTTATTCCCAGTTCTGCTCAGGAATGGTCCCCACTGCAGCCAGGCTGGAGAGGAAGCTGTTTAAAGGAGTTTTCAATTCAGTTCAGTTCAGGCACTCAGTCGTGTGCAGCAGGCCAGGCCTCCCTGTCCATCACCAACTCCTAGAGTTTACTCAAACTCATGTCCTTTGAGTTGGTGATGCCATCCAACCATTTTATCCTCTGTCATCCCCTTCTCCTCCCGCCTTCAATCTTTCCTAGCATCAGGGTCTTTTCCAATGCAGCAGCTCTTCACATCAAGTGGCCAAAGTATTGGAGTTTCAGCTTCAGCATCAGTCCTTCCAATGATTATTGGAATGAATAAGGAGTTTTAAGGCTCTCCAAATGGGAGACGTGAGAGGGGAACTGGGTTTCTGCTGAAATAGGATAAGCTCAGGACAAGTCTCCCTGGGAAGCAGTCAGAGGTAAGAAATCTCTCTCTGACCTTCCTGGGACCCCAGGTAAGAGTGCCCAGAGACACGGGTCTCATGACCTTTTCCAGCTACAACATGCAATTTAAAAATTGTATAAATTGGCAAAGCACATATAAAATCAAGCCATTTTTAAGGGTACAGTTCAGTAGTTTTAAGCATACTCACATGGTTGTGCAACCAATCCCCAGAAGCTTTTCATCCTGTAAAACTGAAACTCTACACCCATTCAATAACTTCCCATTGTCCTTTCCCTGGTCTCTGAGGGCCATCATTCTACTTTCTATTTCTACTCTCACTACTTGGGGTGTGATAAGTGAAACACTACAGTCCTCATGTTTTTTTTTGTGTGTGTGTGACAAGTTTGTTTTGTATCGTTAGAGTTTTCTTTCTCTTTCGGGTTGAACAATATTCTATTGTGTGTGCTAAGTTGCTTTAGTCCTGTTTGACTCTTTGCAGCCCCATGGACTGTAGCCCACCAGGCTCCTCTGGCCATGGGATTCTCCAGGCAAGAATACTGGAGTGGGTTGCCATTTCCTTTCCCAGGGGATCTTCCTGACCCAGGAATCAAACCCTCGACTCCCATGTCTCCTGAATTGGAAGCAGATTCCTTACCACTGAGCCACTCAGTTCAGTTCAGTCGCTCAGTTGTGTCCGACTCTTTGCGACCCCACTAATCGCAGCATGCTGGGCTTCCCTCTCCATCACCACGTCCTGGAGTTCACTCAGACTCACGTCCATCGAGTCAGTGATGCCATCCAGCCATCTCATCCTCTGTCGTTCCCTTCTCCTCCTGCCCCCAATCCCTCCCAGCATCAGTCTTTTCCAATGAGTCAACTCTTCGCATGAGGTGGCCAAAGTATTAGAGTTTCAGCTTTAGCATCATTCCTTCCAAAGAACACCCAGGGCTGATCTCCTTTAAAATGGACTGGTTGGATCTCCTTGCAGTCCAAGGGACTCTCAAGAGTCTTCTCCAACACCACAGTTCAAAAGCCACTAGGGAAGCCCAATATTCTATTGTATGTATATTACTCTTTGTTATTCCATCCATTAATGTGCAATTATTTTATTGTCAGCTAGCTTTTGAATTTTTCCCCCACCTTCTCCCATTGGAATTAAGCTTTTTGAGGTCAGGGACTGTCTTCCTTGTTTCATTGTGTTCCCAGTGCCTAGCAACATGGTCAGCACACAACTGGGGCTTAATAAATATTTATTCACTACATAAATAAATGTCGAATCCCAGTGATTTCTTCAATTAGTCTAGTGTGGTACTGGTTATAAAGTCCTTTCCTCAACAACTTTATGAGGCAAACCCCATTTTCTCAATACTCAGACTATGTTTCACCCCAAATCACACAGCTGGTACTAGCCTAAGCCAGAGCTCTAACCCAGGAGTTGCGACTGCTGCGTCTAGACATGCTGTTTCCCTGTGGTTGTAACCTTAATCTGGTGAGCCTCACAGACCTTCCCTGTTCACAGATAGATTCACCAGCTTCTCAGCTGTCGTGTTGAACACCAGGGCCTCCCCTTCTGTGGCCAAGCAGGGGTATCCCAGGCCCCAAATCCCATCAGACTCTGGATACGTGGTTACTCTGTGACACTCTATCAAACTGCTGGCCGACTGCAGCCAGTCCTATGTACTGGTGAAGCCTGAAGGAGAATCATACAGAAATCTCTTGTAAATAGTGCAGTCTCAGACCCTCTGTGGCTAAAGCAAATTCTTCCCCTACTGAACCTCCCTTGATTAAATGTTTTCTCCGTGTTTCCATTCACTTTTCTATGTAAACATTTTTTATTGAAGTATAATACAGAAATCACAAATATACACTACAGTGAGGTTTCATAAACTATACACACATGTAATCAAGCTCCTAAATTGAGAAACAAGACATTACAACTCGCTCCCCAGAAGGCCCATCCCGCACCCCTCCAAATGTGATTTTCCGGAAGAGTGACCAGTTATTACTGGCTGTTAGAAGCCATCAATCTCCTGGCTTCTAACAGCTTATGCTTATCTTTGCCTATTTTTGAATTTTATATGAACGGAATCATACAGTATGAATTCTTTTGTATCTAGCTTTTGTCACTCAACATGATGTTATTGCATGCTGTTGAATTTTCATTGTCTTTAGTATTCCATGGTATGAATATATTGTCATTATTTATCCATTCTACCATCAGTGGATATTTGAGGTGTTTCCTGTATTTGACTAGTGCTAACAGTGCTGCTTGTCTTTTGGTGAACATGCTTCCCAGGTGATTTAGTGGTAAAGTGCCTGCCAGTGCAGAAGAGGCCAGTTTGATCCCTGGGTCTCGAAGATTCCCCTAAAGGAGGAAATGACAACCCACTCCAGTATTCTTGCTGGGGAAATCCCATGGACCGAGGAGTCTGGCCGGCTACAGAGTCCCGAAGAGTGGGACATGATTGAGCAGCTGAGCACGCATGCCTGTGTACATATTACTGTTAGATATATGGCTAGGAGTGAAACTGCTAGATGATAGGGTTTGCGAGGGTTTTGAGTGAATATGACAGAGTTTTCCATAGAGATTGTATCAGCTGATGTTTCCAGTATGCAATGTTTGGAAAGGTTCAGTTGATCCATATCCTCACCAATACTGGATATTGCCTGTCTTTCCCCCTTCAGTCTTTTCGTGAAATGCAGTGGGAGGCATTGAGGTTGTAGTTTGTGCTTCCAGATGACTAATAAATTGGACATTTGGGTATTCTCTCTTGTGAAGTGGGTTATCTCCAAGAATCTTATTGATTAGTAGGAGTTCTTTATTCTGAATCAAGTGCTTTGTTGGATATATGGATTATAAACATCTTCTCCCAGACTGTGGCTGGTATTTTCACTCTCTTAATGGTGGGCTTTTTTTTTTTTTTTTTTTTGATGAACAGAACATATGAATTTCAATGTAGTCAAATTTATCAATTTTACCCTTATATTAATAACTAGTAATTTTTAAAACTTGTTACAGAAATTTTTGCCTACCTTAGGGTCATTAAAACATTGTCCTGTTTTTTTCTAAAACCTTTATTGTTTTACTTTCACATTTATATATATCTACAATCTATTGGAAATTTGATAACAGGTGAGTTGATTCATTTTCTTCTTTCTTAGAAGTCAGATTTATTGAGATATGATGTATACACATTAAAATTCACACTTTTAAGTGTATGGTTCAGCGATCTTTGACAAACAAATACAGTTTCTGTTTGCTAATATTTTGTTTAAAACTTTCTGTCTATATTTGTGAGAAAGAGACTGATCTGTGATTGTCATTTCTTATGATGCCCTTTTCTGGCCTCATAAAATGAGCTTTGAAATGTCCCTTATTTATCAATTATCTGGAAGAGTTTGTATAAGACTGGTGCTATTTCTTCCTTAAATGTTTGAAGGAATTTACCAGTGAGGCTACCCAGACCTGGAGTTTTCTTTGTGGAAATATTTTAAATAGTAGAGTCAACATTTAGGTAGATATTGCAGTATTCATGCAATGTTTAAATAGCTATTGCAGTATTCATATTTTCTAAGATTTTTCTTGTGCCAGTTTTGATAGGCTTTATTTTTTCAAGGCATTTGCCTATTTTAAAAAGTTGTCAAATTTGTAGAAATAAGATTATTCTTGCTATCCTCTTATTATCATTTTAATGTTTGTAGGGTCTTTAGTAATGTATTACTTTTTATGTCTAATATTGTTTAGTGTGTTTTCTTTTTTTTTTTTCTTGAACAGTTTTGCTGATCCCTGGGTTGGGAAGATCCCCTGTAGAAGGAAATGGCAACCCATTCCAGTATTCTTGCTGGGAAATCCCATGGACAGAAGGGCTACAGTCCGTGGGGTCACAAAGAGTTGGATACGGCTGAGCGACTAATACTTTGACTTTGACTACCAGTTTGATTAATCCTTGTAAAGAGTTCATTCTTGGCTTTGCTGATTTTTCTCTATTATGTGACTTTTCTATTTTATGAACGCTCCACTCTTCCCATTATTATTTCCTTCCTTCTACTTTCTTTGGGTTTGATTTGCTCTTCTTTATCTGCTCTCCTGTTTTCTTATTTGTTGCTTGAAATAGATGCTGAGATCATTGACTTTCAGCTTTTCTAATACACACATTTCAGGCTATAGTTGTTTCTTGAAGGACTGCATTAGGTGCATCCAACAAATTTTGACATATTTTTGTCATACCTTCATTATCTGTATCAGTCAAGGTTTCATAAGGGAACAGAGCCATTAGGAGCTGTATGTAGAAAGGATTACATTCGAGATTTTTGACTCTATGCAGCTGTAGCTGTTGACTAACAGAGGACTCCAGGATGTTGCTTCTGCCCTGGTGCTATAGACTCAGGTCTACAGTTTGGGCAGCCAGCAAGGGAAGACAGAGGTCAAGTGGGAAAAGAAGGGAGAGTTCACAGTCCTCCAGGTTGAAGGAGAACAGGAACATAGCCAGTTCTCTCACTGCCTCTAAGTCAACGATGAGGGGGCCCTCAGCACAAAGCACACTGTCTGTCACAATGGCCACCACTGCCAACACTCCCTAGTTCTGGAGTAGGAGCAGGGGCCCTGGGGCGAGGTCAGCTCTGCCCTGACCAGCCAGAAGTCTAGACAGTCTCTTCAGTGCTGCTCTGAGCTCTGCTTTCCATCTCTGGAGCCCAAGAGGTGGATGGACTTGGAGCTTGGAGACTAGCTGGGCCCTGCCTTGGGCTCCAAAAATGTTAAAAAAGGACACGAAAGGGATTTGGGGACCAGGCTTCCCTGGTGGCTCAGAGGTTAAAGCATCTGCCTCCAATGTGGGAGACCCGGGTTCGATCCCTGGGTCGGGAAGATCCCCTGGAGGAGGAAATGGTAACCCACTCCAGTATTCTTGCCTGGAGAATCCCATGGAGGAGCCTGGTAGTCCACGGGGTCGCAAAGAGTCGGACACGACTGAGCGACTTCACTCACTCACTGGACACTTGACCCCTGTCCTCAAGGGACCAAAGCCTCTTTGGCCTTTACCAACTTCCCAGGAGTTCTTCCCTTTGACGTTAGGGAGAAAGCATGAGCTGGAAGTGGCTGGATGTGGAAAATTTGTTTTAGCACTGAATCTGCCTTGGTTTGCCCTTAATCACCCATAGGTGCCATCAGGGCTAAAGACAGTCACTATAGAAACCTAGCCCTGAGACACTCCCTCCAGACGCCCCAGGCAAGCCCACTTCTGTAGCAGGAGAGAACACCAAGGCACAGAGAGGCCAAGTGACTGGCCAAGGGCATGCACTTCACTCAGTGGCCAGGATTAGGAGCCAGGCCTGATCTTTCTGCTGCAGAGCTGTCATCCTGATCACCATGACCCCTCCCTCCCCTCCCATCTTCCAGGCCAATTAGTTCCCACGTCCCCTTAACTCTGTTGCGAGTAGAAGCTTTGGTAGGCTCAGATGTGAGAAGAAATTTGTTGGTCTGTGCAGCCGTGGACCGTCTGGCCACTCACCAGATCAAACTCATCCTGGGTGGTGTGCGAGGAGCTCCAGGCTCTGGTGGATTTGGAAGGTGTTGCAGAACCTGGGAGTCTGTTATCTCTGGAAACACTCGGAGCCTCTCCTGCCCCTGCTGCAGGTTCCAATCCTCCTAGGCTGGAACCAAATACTGTTGTGGAAGATCTGAACACTTTCCCTAGGGAACAAAAGCCCTTGGGCATGTGCATGTGTGCGTGTGTGTGTGCGTGTATGTATGTGTATCGGTGGTCTTTACAAAAACAGAGAGGGCAGAGCCCTGGGCTGAAATGGTACCATGTGGGCAAAACCAGGCTGTAGTACAGGCAGTGATCCAACCTCAGCGGTCTCAGCACTGGGAGAGGGGAGAGAGCAAAACCCTCAGGCCTCGGGGATGGGGATTGGAGGCAGGGGTTTTGTCTGTTACTAAAACATTTGTGACACTATCCAATCAGCTTCTTCCTGGAGCTTCAGCTTCCAGAAGGTAAATTAATAATAGGCGGACAGTTGCTCAGGGCTCTGTGGAAATTGGCTTCATAACCCCAGAGACTGGGTGCCACTGTAAGATATAAGCTGCCCTTCCCTTCCTGCTCAGCTAGCTCCTGAGCACCACGTGAGCAGCAGCCCAGGATGCTCTTGGCCCTAGTTCATCAGCTCAGCACAGACATGACCAACTGGAAAACATCCCCACCTCATGTTCTTGCAGTTGATGATTGAAGGTGATCTGCTATACTGTGTGTGGTATAGCAGGAAGAGGGCCCGGATGGGGTGCCTGGATCAAGACTTGGCTCTGCCACTCACTCTACCCATGTTTGGATAGAACACTTTCCTCTAAATCCAGTTTCCTTGTTTATAAAATGAAGTTGATAGATTGGGTGATAATAACAAGGAACATGTTGGTGCATAGGTTATATGTCAGGCTTTGCCCTAAGGACTTTACAAGCATTAGCTCATTCAATACTCACACCAGTCCTATCAGGTATTGTTTTAAAGCCCATTTTACAGATGAGATAACTGAGGCAGAGAGGGTTTAAGTCACTTGCATAATGTGCCATTTAAACCCAGGTTTTAAACCCAGATTTTCCTGATTTTAACGTTGACAGTCTGTATTAGATAATCCCTAGGGTTTTGCATTCAAGAATTTCTTCCTGGAAGAGAAAAACAGAGAGGAGGGGAGGGAGGAAGAGATAAAGAGAGAGGGAGAGAGACTAATGTCCTACATGGTGGAAATTTTGAGGACTTCTAATTGTTAGAAGAGTGAAGGGTGTGTGCGGGGTGGAGTATGGTGGTAAGGAGCTGTATGATGAGAAATCTTGTCACTGTTTACTTTTTGCAAGTGTTTTCTGTTTTGCTTCAAGGGGCCTCTCAGGCAGAATCATTATCGTATTTCTGACAGGTGCAAAAAATCTCCCCATGCACTCCTCTGCTTGTTATCTGCCCTCCTGCTCCAATCCAGACACTGAATTATGAAAACCAAAAGTTTAAGGCGTTCAGACCACTGGTTTACTGCTATGAAGAGCATCTGGCACTGAATGGGTACTCTCCCCCATGGCTTGATCTGCTTTGATTTGGCAAAAATCTCCTGCTTTTGCGCAACTGGAAATAAGAAGGATCCAAAGTCACTAACGTCTCACCATGTCAAGAATTCAATTAGTTGGAGTCATTTCAAAAACCACTATCAACTCTATTCTGGGAAAATGCCTTTCTGACCAGAAACTGTTGGGTGAAGAGTCAGCCAAGGGCACAGGCGCTGGGGAAGCTTCTCACTGGAATACTGCGTGTGCAGGCGGGTGTGGATGCACGTGCACAGGTCCCTGTGCCTGAAGCAGGAAGAATAGATCATATCTCAGATTTTCCAGGACACACACCAGCACCACCAGCTTCTGTGCTTGTCATCGAGCCCAGATTTCTAAAGCAGATAAAACAGGGTTTGGATTCCAGCGCTGCCATTTGTGTGACATTGCATCACAGTGGAGTTGTTTTGGAGTTTCAGATTCCTCTACTGCAGAAAAGGAAGAATTCCTTGGATGATATGAGGATTGCAAGAGACCATCCTCAGGATGAGGGCTTTCTATGTGTCATTCAGTTCTGAGTAAGCACTCAGTACTGATACTCTGGCTAAACCATATGAATCAGGACAGGCACCCAGCACTTACTGAGTGCCCACTTAATGCCACATACCGCTCTAAGTGCTTCATTTTTTTATTTATTAAAAAATTTTTTTTGTTTTAATTGGAGGTAATTACTTTATAATATTGCAGTGGTATTTTGCCATACATTGACATGACTCAGCCCTGAGTGTACATAGGTTCCCCATCCTGAACCCCCCTCCCACCTCCCTCCCCATCGCATCCCTCAGGGTCATCCCAGTGCACCAGCCCTGAGCACCCTGTCTCATGCATCGAACATGGATTGACGATACACTTCACATATGGTAATATACATGTTTCAGTGCTATTCTCTCAATGACTTTACTCATGTAATCCTTCAACAACCCCATGAGGTAAATAGTCTCAAAAAAAGTGAAAGTGAAAAGTGAAGTCACTCAGTCATGTCCAGCTCTTTTTGACCCCCATGGACTGTAGCCTCCCAGGTTCCTCGGTCCATGGGCTTTTCCAGGCAAGAATACTGGAGTGGGTTGCCATTTCCTTCTCCAGGGGATCTTCTCAACCTGGGCCTTGGATCAAACCCGGTCTCCCGCATTGCAGGCAGATTCTTTACCCTCTAAGCCACCAGGGAAACCCCAGTCTCAAAGAGGTAAAGGCAATTTGTCCAAGGCCAGACAGCTGATAATGATGGAACCAGGCTTGAACCTGGGAAGTCTCACTATAGAGCCTGTGATCTTCCACAACACTAGGCTGCTGTCTGGAGCATATACGTACCATAATGCTAGACATATTAGTTCAGTTCAGTTCAGTCGCTCAGTCGTGTCCGACTCTTTGTGACCCCATGAATTGCAGCACGCCAGGCCTCCCTGTCCATCACCAATTCCCGGAGTTCACTCAGACTCGCGTCCATCGAGTCAGTGATGCCATCCAGCCATCTCATCCTCAGTTGTCCCCTTCTTCTCCTGCCCCCAATCCCTCCCAGCATCAAAGTCTTTTCCAATGAGTCAACTCGTCGCATGAGGTGGCCAAAGTATTGGAGTTTCAGCTTTAGCATCATTCCTTCCAAATAAATCCCAGGGTTGAATGGACTAAAATTCATGGTGGGGATCACAGACAATTTTAATTGTTCAAGTGTGTTATCAAGGTTTCTGCGTGTTCTTAGTTTTTACTGTGTGATCAGGGGAGCAACCATTTACAGTCTGTGCTGTGCTAAGTTGCTTCAGTTGTGTCCAGCTCTTTGTGACCCCATGGACTGTAGACCTCCAGGCTCCTCTGTTCATGGGATTCTCCAAGCAAGAGTACTGGAGTGGGTTGCCATTTCCTTCTCTAGGGCATCTTCCTGATGCAAGGATCGAAAATGTGTCTCTCATGTCTCCTGCGCTGGCAGGCAGGTCTTTACCTCTAATGCCAACTGGGAAGCCCATTTAAAGTTTAGAAAATGAAATTGCTCCCTGACCCTTAGTTTCCTTATCTGTAAAATGGGAAAATGGGGTTGTTAGGAAGATTAAATAAAAGCATTTGTGAAAATGTGAAAACACACAGTAAACAATTAAATCTGTGCCCTCCTTTGTTATCTTCCTGGGTTTTCATTTTCATCTTCCTAGTGACAGGGGCCTCACCTCAGCACTACTCCTTTCTTGAATGCTTTCATTTTTTCTATCAGGACTGCTAGAGCCTCTGAACAAGTTTCCATCCTGGAATTTTCTCGACTATCCTTTCTCAACAGCCTAGGGCTTAGGCTGTAGCTAAACAGAATAAAGGCAGAATTTAACTTCTGGTTCAAGAAGATGGAGTTAGAAGGACATGCACTGTTCTCCTCCTGCGAGAGCACCAAAATCTAAGCTAGCTATTGAACAACCATCGACAGGAGGACACTGGAATCCCCCAAAAAAGGATATCCCATGTCCAAAGACATACATGATCGTGGCTCAGCTGGTAAAGAATCCACCTTCAATGCAGGAGACCTGGGTTCAATCCCTGGGTTGGGAAGATCCCCTGGAGAAGGGAAAGGCTTCCCACTCCAGTATTCTGGCCTAGAGAATTCCGTGGACTACAGTCCATGGGATCACAAAGAGTTGGACACGACTGACTTTCACGTTCACTTTATGGGCTTCCCTGATAGTTTAATTGGTAAAGAATCCACCTGCAATGCAGGAGACCCCGGTTTTATTCCTGGATCAGGAAGGTTTGCTGGAGAAGGGATAGGCTGCCCACTCCAATCCTGTTGAACTTCCCTTGTGGCTCAGCTGGTAAAGAATCCACCTGCAAAGCAGGGAACCTGGGTTCGATCCCTGGTTTGGGATGATTCCCTGGAGAATGGAAAGGCTACCCACACCAGTATTCTGACCTGGAGAATTCCATGGACTGTATAGTTCATGGGGTTGCAAAGAGTTGGACACAACTGAGCAATTTTTACGTTCACTTTCTTGTCCAAAGACAGAGTAGAAGTCACAATGAGAAGGGTTGCAATAATAATAAAATCAAATCCCATACCCTCTGGGTGGGCAACCCACAAACTAGAGAACAAATTACTGAAGAAGTTCTCCCATTGTTGTGAAGGTTCTGAGCCTCACAACATGCTTCCAAGCCTGGGGATCTGACCTTGAAGGCCAGTGGGATTTGATTACAGGACTTCCACAGGCCTGGGGGAAACAGAGACTGCAGTCTTGGAGGGCACAAACAAAACCTTGCGCATACCAAGATCCAGGGAAAAGAAACAGTGACCCCACAGGAGACTGAGTCAGACCTGCCTGCTGGTGTAAGAGGGTTTCCTGTGGAGGTGAGGGTCGGCAGTGGCTCACCGCAGGGACAGAAGCACTGGTAGCAGCAGTCCTGGAAGGCGCCTCTTGGCCTAAGTCCTTTCAGAGGTTGCCATTAACCATAGCGCCCTAAAAACCCCAGGGCTGGGTCACCTCAGGCCAAACAACTAACAGGGAGGGAGCCCAGCCCTACCCATCAGCAGATGAGTAGATTAAAGCTTTACTGAGCAAGCTCCTGCCCACCGGAGCAAGACCCAGTTTTCCCCAACCAGTCTCTCTCATTAGGAGGCTTACACAAGCCTCTTAGCTTCATCCAACAGAGGGCAGACAGAAGAAGCAAGACGAACCACAATCCCACAGTGGCTAGACCAAAAACCACGTTACAGAAATTCAGTGAGGATGAAAAAACAGAGAGTTATGTCCCAGATGCATGGACAAGATGAACCCCCAGAAAAAACTAAATGAAGTGGAGACAGGCAATCTTCTAGAAAAAGAATTCAGAGTATTTATAGTAAAATGATCCAGGATCTTGGGAAAACAATGGAGAAGGTGCAAGAAATCCTTGCCAAAAACATGTTACAAGAATTACAAGATCTACAAGAACTAAAGAATTACAATTAGAATTACAAGAACTAAAGAATTACAATTAGAATTACAAGAACTAAAG
>NW_024070205.1:75165377-75247955 GCF_014754425.2 Oryx dammah | reverse complement strand
GAATTACAAGAACTAAAGAATTACAATTAGAATTACAAGAACTAAAGGACCAACACCAAGAGATGAATAATACACTAGAAGGAATCAATAGCAGAATAACTGAAATAGAAGAAAGGATAAGTGACCTGAAGGATAGAATGGTGGAAATCACTGCCATAGCACAGAATATAGAAAAAAGAATGAGAAGAAATGAAGACAGCCTAAGAGACGTCTGGGACAACATCAAATGCAGCAACATTTCCATTATAGGGGTCTCAGAAGGAGAAGAGAGAGAGAGAAAGGACCTGAGAAAGAATTTCAAGGGATAATAGCTGAAAACTTACCCAAACATGGGAAAGGAAATAGTCAACTAACTCTGGGAAACAGAGAGTCCCAGGCAGGATAAACCCAAGGAGGAACACACTGAGCCATATAGTAATCAAACTGACAAAAATGAAAGGCGAAGATAAAATATTAAAAGCAACAAGGGAAAAATGACATAACATACAAGGGAACACCCATCAGGCTATCAGCTGATTTTTCAACAGAGACTCTTCAAGCCGGAAAGGAAAGGCATCATACATTTAAAGTGATGACAGGGAAGGACCTACAACTAGAAATATTCTAGCCAGCAAGACACTATTTCAGATTTGATGGAGAAATCAAAAGCTTTCCAGACAAGCAAAAGTTGAGAGGATTCAGCACCACCAGACCAACTTTACAACAAATGCTAAAGGAACTTCTCTAGACAGGAAATACAAGAGAAGGAAAAGACTTACACAAAATAAACTCAGAACAATTAAGAAAATGGTAATAGGATCATACATGTCAATAATTACCTAAATGTAAGTGGATTAAATGCACCAACCAAAAGACACAGAGTGGCTGGGTAGATGAAAACATGTGTGTATATGCACCGCCACTTACCACACCACTATACTTACCCCCCAAGTTGTATGTAATTATTTTATATTGTTAGGTTAATCATCTTTCCATAATGGCCTACAATTATAATTATCTTTCTTTTTAAAAAATTAATTTATTTATTTTAATTGGAGGCTAATTACTTTACAATATTGTAGTTGTTTTTGCCATACATTGACATGAATCAGCCATGGATGTACACATGTCCCCCATCAACCGATAAACATCTTTTACCATTGTGATTATGTAACTATTATTCAGTTAATACCATTGTATCATGACTGGTCAACAGAAAATGATAAATTCTATATCACTAAAACTAACATTTAATAGAAAAACCTGTAATCACTTTTTAAAATTCAGATGCGTATCAAAATTATCTTGGACTTTTTTGAAAAACACAAATACCCAGGTATTGCTTTTTTTCTCCACATCTCCAAATATGTTTCTAATGAGCAGCCATGTCTAAAAACAACTGGATTATATGATGATCTTTTACTTTTATATAGTTTGGTTCACTTATTTTATTTCACATTTAGTATCCCCATTTCATTTAATTTGTTTTCCAATTTCTTTCCCTTTTTTAAATGTCCTTTCTCAAGTCTTTATCAAGGACAGCAGAAAAGCTTTTGTATATATATGTAAATAGTGTGTTTAATGTATATATTTTAGAAAACTTAAGAGTTTTTGCCTAGCTAAAATATTAATGACATTTTGATTCCACTTTTTTTACTTAGTTTAAATAGAATGCTAGATTTCTAGTTAAAAAAAATAGATATGCAACAAGCAACAAAGGTTTACTGTATAGCACAGGGAACTACAGTCGATATCTTGTAAAAACTTATGTGTGTTAGTCACTTAGTTGTGTCTGACCCCATAGACTGTAGCCTGCCAGATTCTTCTGTCCGTAGGATTCTCCAGGCAATAATACTGAAGTGGATTGCCATTTCCCTTCTGCAGGGGATCTTCCTGATCCAGGGATTGAACCTGGGTCTCCTGTACTGCAGGCAGTTTCTTTACCATCTGAGCTATAGGGAAGTCCCATAATAACCTATAATGGAAAATAATTTCAAAAATAATATATGTGTGTACATATAACTGAATCTCCTTGCTGTGCACCCGAAACACTGTAAGTTAACTGTACTTCAATAAAATATATATATTAAGAAAAAATAAAAATAAACAGAAGCCACTTCAACAAGAAGCCCGAGCATTGCAGCTAGAGAGTAGCCCCCATTCACTGCCACTAGAGAAAAGCCTGCACCCAGCAACGAAGATCCAACACAGCCATAAATAAATAAATTTATATATAAAAAAAGATGGCCATCTAATCTTCCTTTCAGGTGTAACAAGCTTCTTTTATCTGAGAGCCTCCAAGTGGAGCCCCATCACGAAAGTCTTGGCAAACAACGTTCATTTATCCACACAAAAATCAGGATACCCAGTCCTACTGACCCGCTTTCAGAGACAAGAAATCAGGGCCCTCAGAGAGCTCTTCCCCTAGAGGGCAAGATGCAAGCTGAGGAGTGAAAGGTCTTCCGTGCCTAACTCCCACTGTGCTGGCCCAGACAGTGGCGTGGGACAGAGGGGGACAGAGCGCTAGGAAAGGGGTGGAGACAGCACTCGTGGGATGCCACGCTGAGCTCGACGGGGACGGAGGAAAGGGAGCGTCTAGGATGGCGCCTGGAAGGTGTAGCGGAGATGTGCTTAGTTCTGGGCACAGTGCTGCTAGCTCAAGGGTTTTGTTTTTCGTTGTTTTTTTTTTTTTCCGTTGAGCATTGTTTGTGATCGGAAAGCTTGGGAGCAGGCATCAAAAAGAGAGTGTCTGAATAATTATGGTATATCTATGCAATGGAATGCTGTGGAACCAGAATAACAATGAAAAAGCGCCAAAGGAAAATCTCTAGTATATATTTTTGGGTTAAAAAAATGCCTTAACAGTACTCACAATATACTACCATTGGTATGTAATAAAAGGGGGAAGGTACATATAGTCCCATTTGTTTATGTATGCATAAAATACCTCTGGAAGGATATACCAGAAAGTTGGTGGTGAAGCAGGAGATGGAAAGGCCCCAGGCTGAGCAGCCAGAGTTTGTCCCCTGTGGACAGATCCACCCAAACAGCAGGAGTGAGAGAGGAACTGAGCCCTGCACAGATAAAAGACAGAGGCCGTGTATTTCTCGTTCTTGAGGTCAAGGAGACCTTCCCAACTATGCGTGCACAGAAAGGCTCCTTGGAGGTCTAAAAGGGAGTGATGTCAACTACCCGTAGGTCTCTTTGCTAGAATCCATCTTGGCTGAGAGATGCGTGCACACACGTGAGAGAATCCTGAGATAAACCAAATATGGACTCAGAACCAGGCAAAGCAAGATGATTGGCCAAAGGCAATCTGGAAGCAATGCTCCGCAGGACTGACTCTAACTACCACAAGGGTGCGGCTCTCTCTCTGCACCTACCCGTGTTTCCAGCCGCACGCATCCCTTTTCCTCCTGATAAACGCTTCACTGCTTTCCTTCTCTTTGTGGAAATCTACTTCTTGTCAATAGCCACTGGTCCCTGCTGCTCTAGTGGTTAGGATTCAGCGCTCTCGCAGCCGTATCGGGGCTTCAGCTTCCGGGAGGAAAATTGAAATCCTGCCTCAAGCCCTGCAGGCAGGGTCACTTGAGGCCAGTAGGACTGGGTGCTTTTTGGAAGGGGAACTGGATGAGGAGGGGCAGCGTGAGAAGGAGGCTTGTCATTGTACATCTTCTGGCACTGTTTGAATTTTGAATCACGAATCATGTGACTGTTACTTTATTAGTTTTCAATTGCTGCTGTAACAAGTGACCACAGGTGCAGGGGCTTAAAACAAGCCAGATTTGTTATAGTTCTGGATACCTGAGGTTTGATCTGGGTTTCTCTGGGTTAAAAGCCAGGTGTTAGAAGGGTTGTGTTCCTTTCTAGAGGCTCTAGAGGAGAATCTGTTAGCCTGCTTTTCCAGCTTCTAGAGGCTGCCCTCATTCTTGGGCTCAGGGCCCCTTCCGTCCTCTTCAAAGCCAGCAAAGGTGCGTGTCTCTGACATCTTTCTATGGTCACGTCTCCCTCTGACCACAGCCAGAGGTCCTTTTCACTCCTTCCAGTTCCATCAAGATAGAGGTGACACACATCCCTGTATAAATTTCAGGTGTACAGCTTAATGATCTGCCATGTACATCGTGAAATTATTACAATGATAAGTTTAGTGAACAACCATCATCTCATATAGATACAAAATGAAAGAAATAGAAACAAACGTGATGAAAACTTAGAATTTACTTACTCTTGTAACAACCTTCATATATATTATAACGTACGTGTGTGTGTGTGTGTGTGTGTGTGTGTGTGTTTGAGTTCAGCCATGCCCAACTCTTTACAATCCCATGGATTTAGCCCACCAGGCTCCTCCGTCCATGGAATTTTCCAGACAAGAATACAGCAGCAGGTTGCCATTTCCTTCTCCAATTATAACGTACAGCAGTGTTAATTATATTTATCATGTTGAACGTCACTTTCCTAGCATTTATGTCTCTTATAGCTGAAAGTTTGCATTTTTTGACTGCCCTCATCCAATCCGCACCCCACCCCCCACTGCCTCTGCTAATTACAAATCTGATCTCTTTCTGAGTTTGGTTTTGAAATGTAACTGACCTACAGCACTGTGTTAGTTCCTGTCACATAGCAGAGGCTGTATACTTAGTCGCTCAGTCATGTCCAACTCTTGGCAACTCCATGGATTGATTGTAGCCCACCAGGCTCCTCCAGGCAAGAATGCTGGAGTGGGTTGCCACCCTCCTCTGGGGGATATCCCAACCCAGGGATCGAACCCAGGTCTCCCGCATTGCAGGCAGATTCTTTACTAGCTGAGCTACCAGGGAAGCCCAAGAATACTGGAGTGGGTAGCCTATCCCTTCTGGGGATCCTCTCAGCCCAGGAGCAGAACCGGGGTCTCCTGCATTGCAGGCAGATTTTTTTTTGTACAGCTGAGCTTCCAGGGAAGCCCATTACATAGCATAGTGATTTGATATTTCTCTACATTTCAAACTGATCACCATGATAAATATAGTTACCCTCCGTTACCATACAAAGATCCTATATACAGTCGTATTCCCCACACTGCCTTCCATACCTGTGATTCACTTACTTTTAACTGGAAATTTGTACCTCAGCGTCCCTCGTTTATTTGTCTGCTCTCGTCTGGCAGCCACCTGTTTGTCCTCTCTATCCATGACTCTTTCATGTTTGTTCATTTGTTTTTTACGTTCCACATATAAGTAAAATCATATAGTATTTGTCTTTCTCTGTCTGACTTATTATTTCACTAAGTCTATTCCTGTTGTTGCACGTGGCAAGAGTTCATTCTTTTTCATGGTTGAGTATATTCCGCTGTGGGCTTCCCAGGTGGTACCAGTGGTAAAGAACTCGCCTGTCAATCCAGGAGACATAAGAGATGAGAGTTCGATTCCTGGGTCAGGAAGATCCCCTGGAGGAGGGCATGGCAACCCACTCCAGTATTCTTTTCTGGAGAATCCCATGGACAGAGCAGCTGGGCGGGCTACTGTCTGTAGGGTCACAAAGAGTCGGACACGACTGAAGTGACTTAGCACGCAGGCACACGTGTTCCATTGTAGGTATATGTACCACAACTATTTTACCCATTCCTCTAATGATGGACACTTAGGCTGCTTCCGTATCTTGCCGATTGTCAATAGTGCTGCCAAGAACGTAGGAGTGCATGTCCCTTCCCTGATCAGTGTTCTCACTTTCTCTGGACACATGTCCAGGACGGGCATTGCTGTATCGTGTGATCGTTCTATTTGTTGAGGAAGCTGCATTCTGCTTCCCACGGTGGCTCCCCCAGCTTACATTCCCACCAACAGTGCACAAGAGTTCCTTTTTCTCCGCATCCTCATCAGTACTTGTTTGTTGACTTTTTAAAGATAATTATTTAATTGGAGGATAATTGCTTGACAATATTGTTTTGGTCTCTGCTGTACAACAGCATGAGTCAGTGACCATATATTCCCTCCCTCTCCCCCACTCACCCCTGCCACCATCTCACCCCTCCGAGTTGTCGCAGAGCACCAGGCTGAGCTCCATGTGTTATGCAGTGGCTTCCCACCAGCCACCTGTTTTATACATGGTGATATGTGCATTTCACTGCTACACTCTCCATTCGTTCCACCCTCTCCTTCCCTGCTGCGTCCACAAATCCATTCTCTACATCTGTGTCTCTGTTCCACCCCGCAGACAGATTCATCAGTACCATTTTCCTAGATTTCATATTTGTGTATTATTCCGACAGGTGTGAGGTCTTGGCTTTGATTTGCATTTTCATGATGATTAGTGATGCTGAGCCAGCCAGAGATCCTTTTAAGCACTCTGGTGCTAGCAAGCACTCAATCAATTTCAGCTATTCTTTGTATTAATATGTGGTCCTTCAGCAAATACAGCTGGGAAAGATGGCTCACTGAGCCATTAACTCCTTGGTATGAATTAGTTTCTCAGCAGGAATAGTTGAGGAAGGACCTCAGGATGGGAGCAAGGATGGAGTTACAGAGAGGGAGAGCTTTAAAAAAAAAAAAGAAGAAGAATGCTAGAGAATCTAAAGCAAATCTCTTTGTGGTTTTGCTGAGGCCCACCCCGGCACAGCATGAAGATAGCTTTGCAAGCAGCAGTTGGTGTGTCTCCCTCCGAGCCCAGCCAGGCGGTGGAGGAAATGAAGAGGCGCTCCAGGGAGGGGCAAGGCCAAGAGGCCAGGGAGGAGTGAGGAGAGCGGGTGGTGAGCGCAGCTGCCCTGCCACATGGACGGCCCCTCGCGCTGCTGCTGCTGGCCCAGGACACAGGTAACCCGCTCGGAGGGCTGGGACTGCTTTCCGTTTCCCGCTGGTCTGGCATCTGGGCTCCACAAGAATAAAATAGGCATGGTATAGCCTTAAGGGATTAGAGAGCAAGGCACCTCCTGCTTCCCTCAGAGTACTGTATGTAATCTGACAGCTGTTTAGATTCCCAAACTTCCAAATCAGATGCGTAATCTGACAGCTGTTTACGTGAACAGCGGGAAGGAACTCCATCCACGGGGTTAGAGCCTGTCTAAGTCTCTTAGGACAAGGATTGAACTGCAGGTAAATGTGTTATTAAGATGAATGTCGTCTGTTTCATTTTACTTTCTTTAACGTGGCTACGAGAACGTTTGGAATTACACATGTGGCTGGCCTTGTATTTCTATTGGACATCTCTGGTCTGTACTGCCCTGGTCTCCCTTCTCCCACCTTTTCCTTTTCCCCTCAACTCTCTAATCAGACTAGAGATGCCCTTTGTCCTGGGAATCTAAAGTCTTCAGAATGTGTTTCTGGATCTTCTATTTTCAGTTGTTAAGTCACAGGTTACACTTAGCAATGCCTTGCTTGTGCCTGTGGTCTGTAACAGACCCTTGGTTCTAGGATAAAGGGATTCAGGTGGCAGCAAGTAGCAGGGGGGTGAACTTTTGTTAAGCATCAGGGCTACCAGCTTCACTAATGTTATCGCCTCTAAGCTTATTTTCCAGCCAGCTCTGTGGGATGGGGATATTTACTTTTTCAGATAAAGCAACTGAGGCTTAGAGAGCTCTGGTAAATTGCCCGAGATTACCCACCTAGTAGGAGGTGAAGGGTCAGAAGTTGAAACCTGGTGTGTCTGGCTCAAGCGCGAGTTTCCCCTCTACCCTGACCAGCAGCACAAGCTTCATTTTTGCCTCACTTGAAAGGAAACTGCAGGGGTTTCCTCACTACCTGTGGGTCCTGCCTGAACTTGAAAGGGACTCGCTAACAAGACCCTGGATGATGCATTACCATAGATTTCTAGGTGGTGCAATGAACCAGCCCAGGACTGGGCCTCTGAACACCTGGGTTCATCAGCTCCTGGTGTCCTAGGTGGCTTAGGACAGGTAGCTTTTGTCTCTGTAAAACGAGAGGACCTTTACACTTGTGATCCTAGGTCTGCTAGCTAGGGAAATAGAATTAGGCTGCCTTTGTCACTTAATCATTGATGGTTTACACCTGAAATTAGAAGACTTTTTTTCCTAAATAAAATTTTTTTCCAACAGTCTGAGAAACTCTTAATTCCACACGTGCAAATTTCTTTTTTCTCCCTTATGTGCAAATTTCTGTTGAATATGCTGAAAATTAAAACCCACGTTGTGTGGGTGGGCAGGAAACCTCAAATTATTTTCAAGGATCAGGGGGCTTTTGATGCCCTCCCACACGGCCGGCATTTTCCTAGTGGTTTCGTGCTGGTGCGTGTCAGGGGGAATTTTGATCTGGTATCATTGCTCTAATGACTAGAAATCCTCATTATCTGTTTAGCAGATCAGAGAGGAATGCGAGTCTCTGCAAAACCTGCTTATTAATTCTCCCTGAAAAGCCGTTTTATGAGAGCGGCATCAAAGCAGACGCCCCGAGGAGGGCTCCCTTTAGGCCTCTTGACAATATCATCTCTCCTGTCAGAGCTGATCTTAAGGAGTGAGTCAGGGCCAGCCCGGACTTGGCCAGCTGCAGCTCTGATGCTCCCCTAAGCTTAGCTTAGGCAGGCAGCTAAGCTTCCTAAGCCCCCAACCCCCAACTCAGGACTTACTCAAACCTTATTCAGTGCCCTCTGATTGCTGCTAAGAAGGCCTAGGAAGACTAATTTTCCAAACGAGTTGCCATTTCTTGTTCCCAGTCTCTGAAGGGTAAATTGAATTGTCCTGTAGTAGGTAGTTCTTCGAAATGGATTTCAGGGTGAATATCTTTCCCACTTGGCAGAGACTTAAATTAATTCACTGACAGTCTTTGAGGCCTTGACATTTGAAAAAAATGAGCCAGGGAATAAATCTTTTATTTAAACCCCTTTGAAACTTGACTCTGGAGTTCCAAGGTGGGATGGGAAAAAGGGACAGAAAGAACTGTTAGGAAAGATTTCAAAACCTACTTCTTTTTTTTTTAATTTAATTTAAAAATTCTTATTCGATTTTTAAGGGTTACTTTTCATTTACAGCTATTACAAAATATTGGCTATATTCCCCACACTGTACAACACGTTGTAATATGAGCCTTTGCTGGGTGTCTTACACTCAACAGTTTGTGCCTCGCACTCTCCTACCTTCACGTTCCCCCCTCCTCTCCCCAGTGGTGGCCTCTAGTTTGTTCTCTGTATCTGTGAGTGCTTCTTTTTTGTTATAGTCTCTCATTTGTTGTATTTTTTTGATTCCACATATAAGTGATGCTGTACAGTATTGGTCTTTCTCTGTCTGACTTATTTCACTTAGCATAATGCCTTCAAGTCCATCCATGCTGCTGCAAATTGCAAAACGTTGTTCTTTTGTATGACTGAGTCATATTCCATTATATGTATGTATTATATATTACATATCTCTTCTTTACTCATTCATCTATTGACGGACACTTAGGTTGCTTCCCTATCTTGGCAATTGTAAATAACGTCACTATGTCACAATGAACACTGGGGTGCTATGTGTCTTTTGGAAATAATAAAACCCATTTCTTTCTTAAGTGCAATTATTAGCAGCAAGTGATTTGTCTATTGCTCAACGTATTCCAGGGACCCATAGTTTGGGACCCTTTACTAATATTGTGTGGCTGTAAATAAAGGGAAGGAAACATTTTATTTGAGCAAAAGTTTAATAAGTTACTTCTG
The DNA here is from genome assembly GCF_014754425.2 of Oryx dammah. NCBI lineage: Eukaryota > Metazoa > Chordata > Mammalia > Artiodactyla > Bovidae > Oryx > Oryx dammah. The sequence continues at coordinate 75,238,361 of NW_024070205.1, read as the reverse complement.
GAAAACAAACCACAAACTAGCTTTTAAAAACATCTTTCAGCATGTTGATGATGGAGTTGGTCAAAGTTACCTCCAAGTTAAGTTTTTCTGTGAGAATCCATAAGAAAAGACCATGGATGGGTAACCTAAACTTGTGAGGCAGCAGCTTCGACGGGAAGAAAAAGATAAAGATGTTTTTCACTTTTGCTGAAGCTAATTATTATTATTTTTGAAGTCGCTCAGTCATGTCCGACTCTTTGTGACCCCATGGACTGTAGCCTACCAGGCTCCTCCGTCCATGGGATTTTCCAGGCAAGAAAACTGGAGTACGTTGCCATTTTCTTCTCCAGAAGATCTTCCCAACCCAAGGATTGAACCCTGGTCTCCCGCATTGTAAGCAGACACTTTACCGTCTGAGCCACCAGGGAGTCCTTAAAAGACCACGACCTTCAGAAATGGGAAAAATGGATGAAAAAACAAAGGCAAAAGTGACAAGGCTTAATCTTAGCAAGGCTACAAGGGCATGTCATTACCTCCAGGGAGCAGTTTGGCAGTTTGAGAAAGTGTGGAGGGAAATTTCTGTGTGCTTTTAACTGGGTTGAGAGTCTTTGAAGACAGGGAGCACATAGTAGGTGCTCATTTAGCGCTGAATGAACAAGACGTGGCAGGGCAGCACCTCTTTGCTGACTTGCCATTTTCAGCCCTCTCTCCTGCTCCTAAAGCTGATGGAAGAGCTCTCCGTCCTCCAAGACAGGGAAGAAAGGAGTGAGGCCCACACGTGCCCATTCAGGGGTCCACAGAGTGATGGGGAGAAAGTCAATGCCCCTTTCTAAGCACTCAGCCATGTCTCTAGTTGAATGCACCTTGAAATCCTGGCAGTGTGCCCTTGGGTGTGCCAGGTGGGGATAAAGATGAGGGAGGTGGTGAGAAGGGTGTTGGAGAGAGGCAGCACCCAGGAGGGTGATGCTGGAGGTGCCACGAGGCCTTCAGGGGGTCCTGGTAGGATCCTCATGCCCCCTCCCCAACAACGCACCAGTGATGTGGCAAGTCCTTCCTCCGGGATGCACACATAAATGAAAGAGCCAGGAAAGCTGGCAGAGTATCTGGTGGACGATGCAGGTGGAGGCCTGGTGGATCGGGAGCTAGAACCTGAGTCCTTGCTCCAGCCACAGTCTTCCCAAGCCACTGATGGAGCTCTGCCTGGCTCCCTCTCCGGCTCCCTGTTTCACAGTGGTCCCTCCTGCCTCACAACAGGCATTTACTTAACATCTCCTCTGCATATGGCTTTGAATTTCAAAATGAGATAAATAAAGTGACTGCAGTGAGGATCAGGCGCTGGGTACACTAGATTAATGTGACATTTACTGAAATGTGTTTGGTCTAACCCTTGCTCATCACATATCAAAATATATTCCTGGCAGAAAAACAGGTTCATTGCAAACTGCTTCACTGACCTACATCAGAAGTAGCAGATGTTACTAGAAAGAGGTCAGAACTGCAAGATAAATCAGAGCTTGGTTAGATGCAAAGAGAGATGCTCCATAAATAGAAAAGGAAAACTAGGGGTTGTGAAAAGAAGTTCTACTATCAGGAGAATTTTTTTTTCTCCAGCTGCTGGGTTCATGGGCAACTTCAGTTATGCCCAGGCCGCCTTTGGCCATTCCATTCGGTTCTGAACACTTCTTTTAAAGAACTACCTTCACTTTCCAAAGTTTCTGTTATCATTGGTACTGGAGGCCTTAGAGTTTTCCACTCATCTGTCCCCCAACCCAACTCTCCTAATGCCAACTCTCTTCCCTTTTATCATCACTCCTGTGAGGGCCTGATGCCTTGGGGAGTGGGGGAAGCTCTCTCCTCTTCTGTATTTTTTCTGCTCTTCTCTCTCAACACAATGTACGTTTACTACAGAAAAATTAGAAAGCACGGAGGAGTAAGAAAGGAGCCTATGAAGTCATGAGGAAGCTCAGCACCCAGAGAAAATCACCATTAGCACTTTGGCTGTTTGTCTTTCCATGATGTGGACCCGGAGATGGCCGTGATATACTGCTAGGTGGGGAAACGAAGAATACGCAGTGCACACATGCAGACCCACACACATACGATGTATTCATTTTGATGGAGAGTGTTTGACATTCTGTTGCGTTTATCTGCCTTTGGTTGACTCAGCAATATGATGTGAGCATCTTTCCATAGAACACTGCAATGGTTGAATCTTAATTCCGCTTTATGGATGTCCCACAATTGACACAAAAGTCCACCATCCCTGAGTATCAAGGATATTTCTTCACTGCTACCCTTGTAAATGGTTTGGCAGTCACCTGTCTTAAGGGCTGAATCTCTGCACACATCCTTGGCAATTTCCTCGGGATAAATTCCTCTAAGTGGAGTTGCTGGGTCAAAGAAGTATGGTCATTTCCAGGACTTTTTGATACGCATCACCAAATTATTCTTCACAAAGATTGTAATAATTTGCCTATCTGCCAGAGAGTGTCCAGAACACTTGCCAAGACTGAGAATTTTCATTTTTAAAAAATATGGTTTTAACTTACTTTATTTGTTATTGAGATAGTACTTATTAAACTGTACTTATTTAAGCATGTTTGTCTAAACATTTCTTGAGTATCACGTAGGTGCCCGAGTCTGGGTTTCCAGCAGCATGCAATGATTGGTGAGTCCTGGCTCCTTTGGGGAGGGGTCTCAGTTTAGTGGGGAGGCTGGACAAGATTACAGAAGACTTCAGCTGTATGTGACGAGTGCTGTGGTCTGAGATGCTGTGTAGGAGAGTCTCTTGGCCTAGTGACCTTGAGGGGTAGAGACTGGTGAGAAAGAAGGCTTCCTGGAGGAAGGGACAGCTCACTTCAGTCCTGGTGGAAGAATAGGAGACAGGGAAGATGTCCGGGGGCTTACCTACAGGGAAGGATGGGCCAGGGTCTGGGAAACGAAGATCAGTTTGGTGGTAGCATCGAGTGTAAAAGAAACTACTAAGCGACAAGGTTGGAGATGCGGGCAGCCAGATGGTGACAGGCGTCTCACGCCTGTGTAAGGCCTTTGGACGATATGTCGGCAGATGCTGGGAGGCACTGGCTGTTAGCAAGCAGATTTATGCCTGATAATAATAACACTTTCTGTGATAATGTCAATCCTTGCTCGTTCCAATATCTTGGTCACTAAATTTGACGGTGTTCCTTGTGACACTGTGGGTGTTAAAAGTAGTGAAAGATGTTAAGTAGTTTTTTACTAATTTTAATTTTGAGAACCTGTGTTTTCCACTGGTGACTGATATTGCCAAGGTTATTATATCCTGAGAGCTACGATGGTGTTAGTAAAGTGTGCCCAATATATTACTGATGCAAATACATTGAGGCATTTCATGTGAGTCAACTAGATTTTTCTAACATCAATGTCTCATCGTTATCACATTTGCTACCATGGTCCTCCTTTTTGATCTGGATTTTTTTTTTTTTTTTTTTTCTGCTTTGGCTGTGCTGTGTGGCTTGTTGGATCTTATTCCTCAACTGGGGATAGAATCCAGGCCCCCAACAGTGGAAGCATGGAGTCCTACCTGCTGGCCTGCCAGAGAATTCCCTTAATCATGTATTTTTAACGGTTGTAGAAGCTCATACTTTTCATAATTTTTTTCAGATTATACACGTTGCCTAAAATACTGTGTCTTTTAAAGAGCTATTGCTGTTTCCACTATTTTAATAGAAGAAAATTTTTTATTTTGATGTTGACCTTTGGATTGTAAAAGGACCTGTCCTAGGTTCACAGATAAAATGAGTCTTTTCTTTCTCTTATTTAATATTTTCTGTTTTGGAGAAGTTGGCATCAATGTCAAAAGACTACAATTTGTTTGGATTCAATAATATATATTTCATTGACTGTTTTATGAATTGGGTTAAACTGTGTTTTTTTTAAAGAATTTTTAAATCCCTGTGATGTTTTCAAATATATTGTGTACATTAAGTTTTGCTTTTTTCATATTTATATTGTCATAAATTTTATGCCAAATTAGTGTTGAACCAATATATTTTTAAAAATGTATTTTCAAGAGCATAGCTTTGGCCTGTGTTTTAAAATCTATATTTTTATTAATATCAATGATTTCTGAAAGACTTTTCCATAATACCTCTAATTGAGTTTTTCAAGTCACAATATTTTCAATTGCCTTTTTCATCACTTATTTGATGGTTGTCTCAAATTTGTGTTTGATTACGCTGTTTTCAATGCTCTCTGACGTTTCTCTGAAGTCTCACAGTTCTTGGATAATATAACAGCATTTGACAATGTTGAAAGAACTTTTGCTATATTACTTAGTACTAGGCTTAAATAATGGGCAGCCTTAGAACTTTTGGGGGATTTTATGTTGAAATCCATTAAGTTTGTCATAACTTTTTTGTCATTGTTATATCTGCCCCTCAGTTATTATTATGGCCTAGATTCAGTGATTTCTTGTTATGGTGTTGACGGTCTACTAAAAATCTTCCTCTAGCTATATAACTTACTGTGGAAAAAAAAAATTCTTTAACGTCATATAGATATATTGGCATTCTGAAAATTTACAAATCTAAAAATAAGTGTTTCCCATGGCTTACATCAAGAGACAGGTCTTAGATGTTTAACTGTGTGCTATTTAACACTCCTTGCTGTTGCTGTTTAGTTGCTCAGCTGTGTCTGACTCTTTGCAACCCCATGAACAGCCGCATGCTAGGCTTCTTTGTCCATCACTGTCTCCCTGAGTTTGCTTAAACTTGTGTCCATTGAGTTAGTGATGCCATCCAACCATCCCATCCTGTCACCCCCTTCTCCTTTTGCCCTCAATTTTCCCCAGCATCAGGGTCTTTTCCAATGGGTCAGTTCTTCGCATCAGGTGGCCAAAGTATTGGAGCTTCAACTTCAGCATCAGTCTTTCCAGTGAATATTCAGGACTGATTTCCTTTAGGATGGACTGGTTGGATCTCCTTGCAATCCAAAGGACTCTCAAGCGTCTTCTCCAACACCGCTATTCAAAAGCGTCAATTCTTTAGCACTCAGCCTTCTTTATGGTCCAACTCTCACATCCACACATGACTACTGGAAAAACCAGTAGTAGCTTTGACTATATGGACCTTTGTCAGCAAAGTTATGTCTCTGCCTTTTAAAACACTGTGTAGGTTTGACATAGCTTTTCTTCCAAGGAGCAAGCATTTTTTAATTTCGTGGCTGCAGTCACTGCATTGATTTTGGAGCCCAAGAAAATGAAATAATATAACACTGCTTCATTTCCCCATCTATTTGCCATGAAGTGATAGGACTGGATGCCATGGTCTTAGTTTTTTGAATGTTGGGTTATAAGCCAGCTTTTTCACTCTCTCTTTCACCTTCATCAAGAGGCTCTTTAGTTCCTCTTCACTTTCTGCCATCAAGGTGGTATCATCTACTTATCTGAGACTGTTGATATTTCTCCCGGCAATCTTGATTCCGGCTTATGCTTCATCTAGCCCAGCATTTTGCATGATGTACTCTGCATATAAGTTAAATAAGCAGGGTGACAATATACAACCTTGATGTACTCTTTTCCCAATTTTGAACCAGTCCGTTGTTCCATGTCCTATTCTAACTGTTGCTTCTTGACCTGCATATAGTTTTCTCAGGAGGCATTTCTTAACATTATTCATTGTTAACATTTCTTAAGAATATTCAAAACTCTTTTGGTCAACAAATCTCCTCTTTTTAAATTATTTGACTTTTGCTTTTTCATTCACTAAACAGTGTGTATGCTATTTGATGTTTGTATCCTGGATAAATATTCTGCTCTATTGCTATTATTATTCTTTTATGATTTCTGTAAATGAAGAATCTCATTTGAACACTCATATATTCTCTTGGATGATCCTCTGAATGCTAATGTCTTGCTAAATATATAATTGTGTTTATTATGTGTTCGACAAAAGAATGCCAATATTTTCTTTATCATATAGAATCTGTTTTGCAGCATTAATAATTACATTTTTTTTCAATCAGATTTGAAGTTTGAATATACAATACTACTATTAATGTTCAATTCAGATTCTTCACACACAAAAAATAGTGGTAAATGCTCTCAATCGTTGTGCTCTTTCTTATTTTCAGTTGATTTATTTCATTCTCAAAGTGTTGGCAAAATGCAAAATCGTTTGAAATGTAATAAAGTAACCAGAATCTAGGCTTCCCAGGAGGTGCAATGACAAAGAACCCGCCTGCCAATGCAGAAGGATACAGGAAACGTGGGTTTTGGGACAATCCCCTGGAGAAGGAAATGGCAATCTACTCCAGTATTCTTGCTGGAAAATTTTATGAATAAGAGGGCTACAGTCCCTGAGGTCACAAAGAGTCTGAAGCGACTGAGCACATGCGTATGCAAACAGAATCTAGTGTATTTTTTCCTTACCATTAGAAAAATTTTTGTCCATTATATTTCCCTAAACTTCCAATCCTTATCATCTTATGTAAAGTAAACATTTCCTACCTGAGACGGATAGTTTTCAACAAGAGTGAGCCTTTGTTTCACATTCAAACTACAAGGCTATTTATTTGGGTTCTTTGCATTTTTTTCTAGTTTTCCTTGAAATCTATCAGTTGTGGTTGACAATGGAATGAAAGTGTAAATACATACCCTGCTCACGTTTCTGTGACACATTCCCTGAAATCTATGACTCTGAACTCTTATTTGTATCCTTTTGTTATTTCACCTTTTTTCTCCCTAATTTTATTCAACATTGCATACCATTTTCTTCTCTTTTGGCTGCATTGAGTCTTTGTTGCTTTGCATGGGCTTTCTCTAGTTGCAGCAAGGAGGGGACTCCAGGTGTGGTGGCTTATCTTGTTGCAGAGCACAGACTCTAGGCACGAGGGCTTACGAGTTGCAGCACATAAGCTTGGTAGTTGCAGCTCGTGGGCTCAATAGTTGTGGTGCATGGGCTGAGTCGCTCCATGGTGTGCAGAATCTTCCCTGACCAGTGATCGAGGCTGTGTCCCCTACGTTGTCAGGCAGATTCTCACCCACTGTGCCACCAGGGAAGTCCACAAGTCATTTTAATCCTTTCCTTCTGTAGGCAGGTTTTCAATTTCTGTTTTTGCGTTTGGTATCTTTTTTCTTTCCAATAACATGGGGAAAATAATATATGAGCTTAGTTTCTTATTTTAGAATGTGGAACTTTAAAAAATATTATGTAGCAAGCTATGAAATTTAACTGCAGTTAATTTTTGTCCTAAAGAAATTTCTTCTATATAGGGTGGAAGGAAAGTAATATAATATTATTATTCTATTATCTCAGCTGTAAAAAGAATGAACTCCTGCCATTTGTAGCAACATGAATGGACCTAGAGGGTGTTATGCTAAGCGAGATATGTAAGACAGAGAAAGACAAATACTGTATGGTTTCACCTATTTATGGAACCTAAAAAGCAAAACAAATTAACAAAGATAACAGAACAGAAATGGAGTCACAGATATAGAGGACAAACGCAAAGAGGCTGTCGGAGGGGAGGGGGGAGGGGAGGAGAAACAGGAGAGATTAAGAGGTACAAGTACCTTTACTTTGCAAAGTAAATGAGCCATGGGTATGAAATGTATGGTATAAGAAATATAGTCAATAATTATGTAGTATCTTTGTATGGTGACAGAGGGTGACTAGACTTATTGTGATCATTTTGAAATGTGTAGAACTATCAAATCACTATGCTGTGTAACAGAAACTAATTTAATGCTATATAGATTAATTATACTTCAGAAACAAACATAGAAAAAGAGATCAGATTTATAGTTACCAGAGATGGGAGGTGGAGGAGGGGGAGTTGGATGAAGGCAGTCAAAAGGTACAAACGTCCAGTTATAAAATAATAAGTACTACAGTGTAATGTACAACACGATAAATATAATTAACACTGCTGTATGTTACATATGAAAGTTGTTAAGAGAGTAAGTAAATCCTAAGATTTACTTAGGATATTTTCACAGGGAAAATTTCTTTTATATTTCTTTAATTTTGTATCTATATGAGATACAGATGTTCACTAAATTTACTGTGGTAACCATTTCATGGTAATCATTATACAGCAATCTCTAATCTATAAATATACATAATTACTTTGTAGGGCTCCCCAGGTAGCTTAGTGGTAAAGAATCTGCCTGCCCAAGCAAGAGACAAGGGTTTGATCTCTGGATTGGGAAGATCTTCTGGAGGAGGAAATGGTAACCCACTCCAGTATTCTTACTTGAAAATCCTGTGGACAGAGGAGCCTGACAGGCTCTAGTCCATGGGATCTTGAAGAATTAGACATGACTGACAGAGCACCGGCACAATTATTTTTTAAGAATAATGTAATGGAAATGAACATTCATTATTACAAAAGTGAGTTATATCATATTTAAAATCTGATAGATTAAAATTAGCAACTCTGAACTGCTGCTCAGGTAGATAACATGAATTATAAGGCAAAAATTTAAATTTAGCCAATACACAAACACTTATATAGGATTTTAAATGTTTTAGATAAAAGTCAAAACAGCAGTTGGAAAAGCAGCTCCTTGTTTAGAAGCACTAGTTGTTGTAGATGTTTTCAATTAACAATCAACCTCATTCTGCTTTACTTACAAAGCAAGTAAATGTCAACATTGTTAGAAAGTCTTTTTATTTCCATCTGTCAGAAAATTATCATAATAAATGGATTTTTGTTAGATAATTTATTGTTATTTTTCAGAAAATTATTGTAGTAAGGATATAAATCACCTACCTTTGGAATCAAAGATATCTATGATGGGAGTAATCTCCTTAGATGTCATGACCTTGAGCAGTAAACAACCTGAGCAACCATCCTTGGCTACTCTAAACATTTTTATGGCCTATACAGCTAATAAAGTGCTCCCACATACAGAGAAACAACCTGTGTAGGAAATGGAGGAAAGGCTAAGTGATCCTGAGACATGTGTTTGGGTACTCCTTCTGAGGTTCCCAGAGACATTGGGCAGTTCACTCCTCACTCTCTGGGAATCCTCGTCAATTCATCTACAAATGGGGATAAGTGGTATGCCTAATCCTTCAAACTGCTACATGGAGGCCAGGGAGATGTTCCCAGTTCCGAATAGTAATTGAAATCATGAGATGTGTATGAGAGACGTGTTTCCATTTTGTACTTGATAAAATATGCTTTCCTTAAAAACTGTATTGTTTTAAAATCAAATGAAGTACGTGTGCAGAGCCAGTAAAAGCCAGTGATTCCAATGAATTTGAAATCATTTCCTGTTAAGTCACCTGTGGACAGTTGCTGATTTTACATGTCCAGTGGTGAACTTCTGTAGGAGCCTAAGCGGTTAACATTCTCATTTTCTTAGGAAGCCAAATGTTAAGGCAACTGTTTGAAGCTTGCAAATTAGCCACTGTGCAAACTGAAAACCTAAAGATGATCTTTACAGCAACCCCCATCCAATAAATGGCTCTGTAATAAACCTCAAGAGGACACAGGGTTTCTATTTTGAGAAATGAAAATTTGCAAAAACAACCAGAAAAGCAGTTAAAGTCCCAGAAATGGTGAGAATAGTGAGATCAGAGGAAGCCAGGAGGAAGTTTGGTCGAACATCCTCCCCCCTCTTTTCCTGATGACCCCACTTGATTATAGCAGTATGTCTGGCCAGACTGGAGAAAAGGGGTGTGTCCCATCTTTCCCTCACTCAGTAAGCATTTACTGCGGGCCTGCTACGTTCCAGGCGCTGGCCACGGGCTGGTTGAGTCGCATCAGACCTGATCTTGGTCCACACGGGGCTCTTGAGTTCTTGCCTGTGAACTGTCTTTCCTACACCGTGTTTCCCTGGATTCTGGCCCTCTTTCCTTCCATCATCCTAGGTGATAGCTTCCCTTCAGCCTCAGGTGTCCAGGATTCCTCCTCTTATGAATAATTTCAGATGTTCACCAAGGGAGAAATGACTGCATATTCCAATGGCCCTGCCTTTGCTTCTGGCACCCTGGTACGTCCAGAGTCTCAGCACTGCCTGTAGAAAGCCTTCCTATTGTTCAGAATCAGCACAAATGGCACCTCCTCCATGCAGCCTTCCCTCATTGCTCAAATTAGGAATGGTTTGTCCTTCCTCTCTGATCCAATAGCCCTTTGTTGGTACATCACTTGAGCACTGGCCACACACCTGCCTTTTCTTACAGCTCTTGGGGGGTCAGTGGAGACCTTTCCTGCCAGATTGGGCTGGGAGGCCAGGGGATACCACTCTCTGAGCCCAGGGCCCATGTCTAATTCCCCTCTACCCCTGTAGCCTGCTTTGTTCTGCTCGGTACATACCATAACATTTTTAAAAAGTTTGGCTGGATTGTACTCTTTTCTTTGATTTTAGTCTCCCAGAATTAGCTTGATCAAACTCTTATGTTAGTGGCGCTCTGCCATCATGGGTCCGGGCATAGCTCTTATGGTCCATTTATTTAATAACTTTCGGTCTCCAGACTTATTCCCTATCCTCCGCCCTGCGCTCCCCCTCCTCCACCCCTCACTCAACTACCCTAACCCAGGCATGGATACACATTTTTGTTTTAATAAAATGCAACCTTCTAATCCATCTAAATAGCCATATTTGTGTAAGCTTGAACACTTAACGTTGTCTGGGATTGAATTTGCCTTTTGGCCAAGAGAATGAAACACTTCGTTAGAATTTCAGGCCCTACTGAGCAGTGTGGATTTGTTTGGGGCAGGACAGGTGACCCCCAGAATCCAAGGGGGACGCAGTCAGCAGCTTAGTCTGGCACAAAAGCTCTGCTTCCTTTCTCCGGTCACCCCACCTAGGAGCCTGTCCCCCACACCAGGGCTCTATCCTCTCTGGCAGAGCCTGTCTACACAGCTGCCGTGGTGCCAGCCAGGAGGCCCCAGAGAATTCTCTTTTCCGAGAGATTATCTGTTCTCCTTGACACATATGGCTCTTTGAAAGCCCATTTCTGTTTCTCCTGCATCTTTTGGTTTGTGCTCCTTGATCACACCCTTGTGAAGTGCCTGCACCCACCCTACGGTGAAGAAACTCAGACCAGCTGTTCTCAGATTTTTTGGTCTCAGTGTCCCTTTATACTCTTAAAAATTATTAAGGAACCCAAGGAATTGTTGCTTATGTAGGCTGTATCTATCTGCATTTACCACATTAGGAATTAAAACTGACAATTTAAAAATAAGCTTTTAACTAATTTTTAAAGAAGTACTATAACCATTACATATTAATACAGTTAACACACTTCTATGAAAAATTAACCATATTTTCCAAATCATGAAAAATTTAGTGAGAACAAAGGTGTTGCTTGACATTTTTGCCAATCTCGTGATTAATATCTAGCTTGGTAAAAGAGAGCTAGATTCTCAGATCTGCTTCTGCAGTGAGGCTGTTGCCATATCACATGTCACATAGCCTTTGGAAAACTCCACTGGGCCTTGAGAAACACAGAGAGTGAAAATAGCAACTAACCTCTTAGCACTATGATGACAGAGCTTTTATGCTCCCAAACCTCTGAAAGAATCTCTGGAACCCCCAGGATAACCCCTAGGATATGCCCAGACCACACTTGGGGCACTGCCTGCTGCATTAGACCATGGTTTCCTTGTGTTAAGCCGACTATGGATTGTTGCTGTTCAGTTGCTGGGTCATGTCCGCCTCTTTTGGACCCCATGGACTGCAGCACTCCAGAGTATGGACTGGGTCTCAGTAATTCTTGTTTGAAGTACTTGGAAATATCTGTGCCATTGAGAGTTATTCTAGCCTCATAGTCACCCTGGGAAACACTCCACTTGTTCTGATGATAGCATTTGGGTTCTTATAGAGGACAGCCTCCAGAGATGAGGCAGCTCTGTTGAATATCTTTAGTGCTTTCAGATCTTTGTTCTTTGAGGAGCATTTTGATTTTGAGAAATAACCAAAGGCGACATGAACTGAAATCTGGAAAATTACTTGGGTAGTCAGTTGGGTAACATTACATTTTTGGATTTTTAAAAAGTAACACTGACTTCTTAATATCTGGATTTCAAAGCTGCCTTAACAAGCATTCCCCTAATGCTGCATATATATTCACACGTGTTCAGATGATGTTTGAAAAGGTTTAATAATTGCACCATCCTCTGAAGAGCAAAAATTGGAAACAAAACCTTAACGTCCACAAGGAGACCAGTTAAATAAACCATGAACATCCATGGAGTAGAACACTTGGCAGGTGAAAAAAAGAATTGGAAAGAATATGTAATATCAAATTACATATTGATAACGAATTAACTCCAAAATGTATCACATGAAAAGACAAGAGGCAGATTAATATATACAGTATGCTATCATCCACAGGAAAAACAACTATATTGCTTGTATGTATCTATACATCTATGTGTGTGTGTGTGTGTGTTTGCTCATATACATAAGGTGTTCATGAGGCCTCCAGAGAGAGGAACTAGCTGCCTGGGGTGAAGAGTAGAAAAGCATCTTTTCAAGGACTATCTTTTTGTACCTTTGAAGTTTATAGTCATATGAATGTTCCTAATAAAATAAAAACTTTCAGAAGCCCCAAACTAAACAAATTATGATGTTCCCTCCTTCTTTCAAAATTAAAAATAAAAACAATTCTCAACACTTAGAAAGGCTATTCTCCACAGAGGAGTTCTTAGTATTACTTGAGCAATTAGGATGATTATTAGAAAAAAAAATACAATGTACATGGGGGGCACATCCAAAGAAGACACAAGAAGGGAAGGAACTAGTCATTTTGTTCAGTCCAGCTCAGTCGCTCAGTCGTGTCCACCTCTTTGTGACCCCACGGACCACAGCACGCCAGGCCTCCCTGTCCATCGCCGACTCCCGGAGTCTGCTCAAGCTCATGTCCACTGAGTCGGTGATGCATTTTATAGTCCTACCTTATTCTCTTCACCCTCGCCCTATTCCCCAAAGTGGGAAACTGAGTCCAGACAGGCTTAGTGACTCATCTATGTCATTTGGGCTCTGGGCTCCGACTCCTGCCTTGTTAGGGGATTTCCTGACAGCTCCTGCAGGTCTCTTTGTGGGGGTGTGGCTGTGGGTGGGGGGCGGAGGGGGACAGATCCTCTTTCATTTGGTGCTAAATACCGTCTCTCCCCACTCCTCACCCACAGTAGGGGCCGTGATGGCAGCTCTTGGGCAGTGTCCTCTGCACTCCGGCCCCTTCAGCTCTCCACGCACCCAGATGGGGCCGCCTCCTCCAGGCTCTGCTGGGACACTGGTCTTTGTTCTGCACACAGAGTGCCTCAACTTCCACAATCGGCACTTCCCAGGTCAATCATCACCTACTTTATCATCCAGTTTGGTTGGTTCAGATGACTTTAAGGAAGTAAGCAAGAGTTAGTCGCTCAGTCGTGCCTGACTCTTTGTGACCCCATGGACTGCAGCCCACCAGGCTCCTCTGTCCATGAGATTTTCCAGGCAAGGATACTGGAGTGGGTTGCTATTTCCTTCTCCAAGGGATCTTCCCAACCCAGGGATCGAACCCAGGTTTCCTGCACTGCAGGCAGATTCCTTACCAACTGAGGTACTAGGGAAGCCCAGATGACTTTGGGCCGTCTTAAATCAACTTCTCCTTCAAAGGATAAAGATTTACTATCAATTAAGGGATTGAAAGTCTGTGGTGGAGACTTGCCAAGGTTCTGATAGAGGCTAAGTGACCCTGGTTGGGGTCCTCGGAAGGAATCTTGGGCATTTATTCATTCATTGACTCAACGAATGTATGTTGAACCTATTAATTAGAGAGGCACTGTTCTAGGCCCTGGGGATATGGCGATGACCACAACAGGGAAGCTTTCTGTTCCTGTGGAGCTAATGTTCTTGTGATAAGAGACTGACAATAAGCAAGCAAACTAACCAGTGGTTGTGGTAAATTCACATTCTAGTTAAGAGATCAGAGGGCGATGGGGCAGAGAGGCTGGGATGCTGACTTTGGACCGTGTGCTTGGGGAAGGCCTGTCTGAAGATGGCCTCTTTAAGAGAGAGAAGTTATCTCGGGGCCCTGAAGCCCTCCTTTCCAGAGGTGGAGAGTCTAACGTTCTCTGTGTCAGACAGGTTCCTGTGGAGGAATGAAACACAGGGAGGCGAAGAGAATTGCCGATTCCCGGGGGCCTGCGTCTGCCAGTGGCTGCTAAGTACCTCTGAGAAACTCTGCTTTGAGCTAATAGGAATCCCCTGTTCTGGGAACATCAGTACATGAAACAGAAACCTCTGGGTGGACCCCCGGGCAAGATGAATTGGACCAACCATGCGTTCCAGGGCTCCAGCGGTAAGTTCTAGACCCCACCACTCAGTCGCTCGGCTTGGGTAAGATGAGCAAAACGCCAGCCCTGGGCAAGTGGCTACTAATTACTATTAAATAATAGTCTGACCATTTAGTTCTTGAACAACACTATGACCATCTCACAGATGAGGAAAATGAGACTCAGAGAGGTGACATGACTGTCCTAAGATCACACAGTTAGCAGTACCTGAGACCAGGCCACGGGACCCTCAAGCTCAGACTCTTTCACGATGTCATCCTTCATGCTGTTATGCCCACTGACCTTCCTCGGCCTTCCCAGGACAGGCCTTTGCCCTTTTCTGGCCCTAGATGGACACTCTCATGTTGTCTGTCTTCCTTGCTGAGAACAGATGTGCCCTGCCTGGCCAGCACCCTCCAGCTGGTACCCCAGGCTCCTGTCTCATCACTCTGGGCTTTTGTGTGACATACACCACGCCTACACACTCAAGTCCTGTGTCTCGGTATCTCATCTTGAGTAATTCCCTGCTGGTGCTGTGGGCACTAGAAGATCTGGTTTCCCAGTCCCCTCCCTACCCTTTGCCCAGACAGTGGGCAGGGTCTGTTAAAGAGAAACTTGGTAAGCCAGCTGTCATACTTAGAAGGGGGACAGGAAAGAAGGCCAAGAGGAAGTGAACTATGGAGGTGCCTGACCCAAATCCACCCAGCCTTAGTGTTCCAGGAGCTGTAATTCTTGGTGCAGTACTTCCACCTTCAGATACTATGTATCGTCAGTGGGTGTTAGCTTGCCCTAGTGATCCAGTAGGCTCCCACTTCCCCACTCCAGCAGAAGTCTCTGCATTTGGGTTTCCAAGTAGCCAGCTCCCAAGATGTGTCTGGAGAGCTGCACTGAAGCACGCAGCTCCGGTTTAAGGGGGAAGGAACAGGAAGAGGCCTAAGTACAGGCAAGAAAGCTTTGAGTTTACAGTTGAAAACACGGACTCCAGTCCTGACACCAGCACTTAGTGGCAGCAAGTAGCTGACCCTGAGGATTTGTACAGTGGGAGGGTTGGGTTGCCTGTGTTTTAAGATTCCCTCTAACTTTGAGAATCCAGGGTCAGACTGGATGGAGAGGGGATAAGTTCAGTGTCTCCATCCCTTGATGCGCGAGAAATTCTCGAAGTGTGGGTGATAAGACCGTCACCTCCTCACCAAACATGGGCAGGCTGGAACAGCTGGCACCTCTGCCTGGTTCCATCCCAGCTGCCGGGTGTCCTGACCATTCCCCATCCCTCACATGCGCCTCCCTGGGGATGGTGGCCTGCATCCTCCTGACTGTCTTTTTCCTGGACATCCTGCCGTGGCTGGTAACCTTTAACCCTTTGTAAGAATGGCAGAACTCAGCAGTACAACGATAGCCTGATAGCAAGCTGCAGCATAACTCATGTCAGAGAGATACGGGTTCAGGTCTGATCTCTGCCACTGTCTAGCTCTAAGACCTTGAGCAAGTCTGATCTCTGCAGGCTTGTTTCCTTACTGTGAGGTGGGTATAATGATTGCTTCCAGCTTATTATCTGTCTGTGAAGAATGAATAAGATAATGAAGTGAAGTGAAGTGAAGTTGCTCAGTGGTGTCCGACTCTTTGTGACCCCATGGACTGTAGCCTACCAGGCTTCTCTGTCCATGGGATTTTCTAGGCAATAGTACTGGAGTGGATTGCCACTTCTCCAGGGGATCTTCCCAACCCAGGGATCGAACCCGGGTCTCTTGCAATGTAGACAGACACTTTACCATCTGAGCCACCAGGGAAGTCCTAAGATAATGAATGTGCCGGGTATGTATCCAGTCCCTGGTGTAAGGTAGCTAGTGTGGCTGTTTAGGGTCCCATAGAGTTCATGTTTGTATGTGTAGTCTAGGTCATTTCCAGCTGCTATAACAAATTACTGTTTGGGTGGTTTGTAAACAACAGACATTTCTCATAGTTCCGGGGGCCAGAAGGTCTCAGGTAAGGCCCTGGCACTTTCAATGTCTGGTGGGAGCCCGCTTCTGGTTCTTAGATGGTTGTCTTCTTGCTGTGTCCTCACAGGTTGGAAGGGGGCAGGAGACCCTCTGGAGTCTCTTTTATAGAAGAACTAATCCTATTCATGAGGGCTCCACCCTCTAGACCTACTCACCTCCCAAAGACCCTACCTTCCAACACCATCACCTTGGGGGTTAGGATTTTAACACGTGAGTGAGTCATGGCAGGACACAAGCATTCAGTCTATAGCATTTGTTAAAGAATTACTCTCAAATTTCCTTTCCCTTTCTGCAGAGAACATTACCACCTCAACGTCAGGCCCCGCAGTACACAGCAGGTGGGTGAAAGAAGGGTTGGCCCCTGGAGGAGTATCGGGGATCTTGGAAGGGGGTCTGCTTGGCCCCTGTGGGAATTGGTGTGGGTGGGACCTTGGCGTGGAGATCGGGGCAGAGGGAAGAGGGTCGACATGGAGGCAGGAGATGGTTGGCTGTTGGGGAGGTGGAAGCCCAGCAGTGGGGAGGCCCCAGGGCCACCTTGCGGATGGTCCCCACAGCTGGCCAGGGCACTGAAGTGTCCTCATTCTCTCGTTCACTTCCCTCAGCTTGGACACAGCGGCCACAGCTGTTTCGGGCTCCATTGGTGTCGTGGCCCTCATCTTGCTCCTGGTGGGACTCTTGTCCGTGACTCTGAAAAAATGGAGGCATGAAAGTGAGTTGACCAGCTGGCCCTGGAGCTGAGTATGAGGAAAGGTGGGAAACTGAGGGCAGGAATGGGGTGTCTTTCCTCTGCGGCAGCCTTGGGGGAGGGGAGAAGGGGGAGGCTGTAGGTCTATTCTCTGGAGTTGCCAGGGACTCAGCACAGAGCAACAAGATTTGTTTATGGTACAAACTCTTTATGCTAAAAGTCACACATGAGCAATCTGAACAGACATGGTTCAAATGCATCAACTAAAAGAAATTTTGATGCCAAGTAATATCTAAATAATAACCAAAATCATAAAAGGTAAAACAGCGCTCACTCTCCCTGTCTCTTCCTGGGTACTTAGCCCAATCTCGGAGGCCCAACGGGTTGAATGTGGTGGCTTCGCATTCTGAAGTTCAACCCTAAGTCCAGCAATCAAAGAAAGATGGCTACCACCCCAACTCAGACTGACTCTGAATTTATTAATTCTTCTAGGACTATTTAAGAAACAACAGAAGCATCAGACCAACTTTCTTCACAAACCCTTGGTAAGGAAATGGCTGAGTCATACCTAGAGGTTATCTCTGCCAGGATTTCATGCTGTTCCTAGGCAGGCGCCACACAGGCATAGTGGTGATGAGGCAGAGAACAGCCCTAAAAGAAATGTTTCTGAAGATCAAAGCTTGCTCAGCAAGACCCCGAGGTTCCACTTGCTGTCCTGCAGGGACCCCGGTAGCCGGTTTTGTCTTTGGAATCACTGGTGTCTCTAACCTGCATCCTGTTTCTAAAGGAGCTTTCCTGCCATGCCGATGCCATATATTCCAACGTGATCAACCTGGCCCCCAGGAAAGAGGATGACTTCGCTGTCTATGCCAATGTGCCCCCTTTCAACCGCCCCAGGAGGACGTCACCAGACCATGTGGAATACGCCTCCATTGTATTTCACTGATGAGAAGCTAGTGAGATGCTTCAGAGTGGAGAGTCAGACCTGTGCCTGTCTGTATCCTGATGTGGCTTTTGCTCTCGATATGTGTGTATGTGTGTGGGGGTGTGTGTGTGTGTCTTTGCACGCGCGTGTGTGTGTACATGCACGCCCATGCTTAAAATGCATAATATGTATTCTGATGGAGGGAAATGACTGGGTATTTCTTCTAATTTATTGGAAGCAAGGTGCAGTTCTAATGGAAAGGGGTGACATCTGAGCAACAAGGGACATAGTCATTTCAGCCACTCTGAGCCAGAGGCAGGTTCCTGAGAGAGACTGGCCGAGAGAAGAGCCCTTTCTCTCCCCTGCCCCTCATAAGGCCAGGGCTGAGGAGCAGGGCCCACCCCACTCAGGGACCAGCTCCTGGATTTTGCCTCTGCTGTTCTGCCCTGTAAGGAACTGACGCCCTGTAGAGGTTAATGCATGCGTCACACTCAGGTCTATGGCTGACCACCATGTATGTCTTCACAGAGTTTTCCAGGTCCAAGCAGCAAGTGTGGAGGGAGGAGGCGTGGGGAGCTGCAGGTCCGTGTGAAGCGCTTCTTCCTAGAGGAGTGAGACTTGCCAAGCTCCCACAGAGAATGCAGTGCCGCTCGGGACGGGAGCTGGGGAAGAAGCAGTCAGTGGAAGTGGGTACATGTTACTGCTGACCAGGGTCTGCTCCTGAGGCTTTTGAAGATGTCTGAAACTTTGCAACCGATTTACTTCCTCTTCCCTCCGTTGAAAAACATGCATTAAACACCACCATGTCCTAGTTCCTGGGAACACAGCAGTATTCAACAATACAACAGACAAAACCTTATTCTCATGGCACTTACCTTCTAAGAGGGGGGCAAGGCAATGAACAGATAAACAAACAAGTATACAGACTGTCACACAGTAGCATGTGCTGTGGGCCAAAATCAAGCAAGTCTCGGGAGGGAGGGAACACCAGGCGGGAGGGGTGGCTATTTGTGTTAGATGGTCAGGTGCAACCTTGCTGACATTTGACCCGAAGGAAGTGAGAAAGTGAGACCTGAGGATAAATGGGGAAAAGCACGTTAGGGAGAAGGAACAGCAAATGCAAAGGCCCTGAGGTGGAAGCCTACTTTACATGGCCCAAGAATAGCAAGGATGTTAATGTGTCTGAAGTGAGCAGGGGCAGTTTGGGGGCCTGAGGCTTGTGCAACAAATCAGCACCTGAGTTTGGGAATCAGTGTTCCAAGGCAGTGTTTCCCACAGCATGCTCCATGGAGTGTGAGTATAGAGACAATGGTCCTTTGGCAAGCATGCCTCTGGCTATACCACTCTCTACACTCCTGTTGCTCACATCTGTTAATCTCCAGATAGTCCCCTCATTCACAGAGTACTCCTGGTCTCTACCCCACCCTAATCCTGTCATCCCCCAAGGTTATTTTGGTGGCAGTGTGGGTGGTCCACACTACCTCTGAGTTGAAAGTTTCCCAAAGTGTGTTCTTTCAGTTGTGGGAGGTTTTAAAGGGTGTTGAGATGAAGAGAGTAGATGAGATCTATGAAGAAATAAGTTTGGGGACTGATGAATAAGTTAAAAAATCCGTTAGTGGTAAAGAACCTGACTGTCAATGCAGGAGACAAGAGATGTGGGTTTGATCCCTGGGTCAGGATGAGCCCCTGGAGAAGGGAATGGCAACCCACTCCAATATTTTTGCCTGGAAAATCCCATGGACAGAGGAGCCTGGTGGGCTACAGTCCATGGGGTCTCAAAGAGTTGGACACGACTGAAGCAACTTAGCACACAAATGCAATGGAGAAAAGAAAATTTCATTTAAAAACAAAGCTTATGGAAGCCACTTTCATCTTTGAGCACGGCATGGTTCACATCATTAAGGAAACACCTATTCTACAGCTCCATTCCATCTATAGGGACTGGAGAGGGGAGAGGAAAGTAGGAAGGAAACACAAAGATTTCCAAGTTTCTGCCTTCTTTTCTATTGATAATGGGAAAGTTCAAGAGCAGGCAACCCTTTGTCTTTAGCACAGCTGTATGATGACCAGGTACCCTGATTTGTTGGGGATTTTCCTGGTGTACAACTGTGGTCCCAGCAAAATTATTATTAGGTCCCCTTTCCTTCTCTAAATTGTCATAGTTCGGATGATAGATTATGTGGTCACCTGTTCACAAGATTTTGAAAGTGCAAAAGCAAGTCCAAGACCAATAAGGAAGGGAAAGCAAAGTTGTTTTGTACAATAAAGTGAAAATGGAATCAGGGTGGGAGTGGAGGAGGCTGCACATACAAGTGCCTTGGGGAGGTGATGAGGGCAGTCTGGAGGCCAGAGGGTAAAGCACGTAAAGATTTCCACCTCCATAAACATAGTAAAGCCCACTGAACACAACAATTCCTGGTGCGGGTATTTAGGGGAAGCATCATGGAAAGGGAACCGAAGTCCACATCTAGGTCAGCATAGAGCAGAAATAAAGGGAAGTGGTAAGAGGTGCAATATGAATGAGTTGGACCATTCAGAGGGAGGCTGAGCTCAGAGCCGGAAGTGAACACAAGAACGTAAATTCTCGGAAAATTCTCAGAAGTCTCAGGGAGGGCACCAGAGTTTCCGAAGAACCTACAGTTGGGAGGTTAACAACGGTATTTAATGGGTAGTTTGACCTCAGCATGAATCTGGGTTGTAAAATTTAAACAGCTTCCTTTATGGCGAGACTTCTCAGAGCCTTCAATATGTAATGTACTTCATGAATAAAGTCCTTCATGAATAAAGCTCTCTTTTGTTTTCCTAGGGAGCATCCCCTAGGACAGGAAGTAATCCTTGTAACATCCTGTGGGAAGTGCTTCTTTAAAGGGACACCTGCCCAGGCGGCACTATCACAGCGACCTCGGGTGGTGCGGGCCTGGAACGGTTTGCAGTGAAGCCTCTGTTCCTGGCCAGAGGTTGGGGTCAGGTCACGGTGGTGAGAGCACCAAATTCCGGCCACTAGACCAGTGACAAGGTGGTCAGTGACAAGGCCCTGACCCTTCAGCTTTGAGGCAGAATTTCCACAAAGATGGAAAGTAATGTTACCAAGTATTTATTAGGAGGAAAAAGTACAGTACTTATGGACAGACACAAGAAAGAGAGGCACACTGTCGTGGTGGTTTAAATCATTTGTATGGGACATTTCTTCTGGGTCTCCTTTGGCCAGTCATTCTGATTTGCCTGGTTCAGAGTCCGTATTTGGCATATCTCAGTGTCCTCCCGTGTGTGCGTATGCATCTCTTAACCGAGATGGACTCCACCAAAGAGCCTGTGGGCGGAGCACCACTTAGGATCACTCTCCTTTTGACCTCCAGGGAGCCTTTCTGCGTGTGTGTAGTCAGGGAGGTGTCCCGACTTCGAGAAAGAGAAATACATGGTCTCTTCTATCTGGGCAGGGCCTGGCTTCCTCTCTCAATTGTCCTGCTATTGATATTTTGGAGTTTCAGTTTGCAGGGGATGAATCTCCAATTGCTTTACCCTGGGGAAGGGGGCACCTACCTCCTGCCTCGAAAGGGGGATCTCAGCCTAACTCTGCTTCTAATTCTACCCAAGAGTGAACAGCGGTCGTTATTAGTCTTTTATGTGGCAAATAGAATGGCTGTGAAGCCAGGACACTCCCCCTCTCCAGCCTTGATCTGTACCCAACAGCTCCCATTTTTGGCTACCCAGGCAGCTCTAGCGGTAAACAATCTGCCTGCCAATGCAGGAAACATAAGAGACGCGGGTTCCACCCCTGGGTCGGGAAGATCCCCTGGAGAAGGGAATGGCAACCCACTGCAGTATTCTTGCCTGGAGAAGCTCATGGACGGAGGAGCCTGGGGAACTGCAGGCCATGGGGTCACAAAGAGCTGGATACGACTGAGGTGACTGACCACTCATGCCCCCATTTTTAGTGAGGCAGCCAAAGACATCGCTCTGAGCAGGAGATCTCATCTGGGACAATTCTGCTCCCCCTCCCAGACATCTGAAAATAGCTGGAGACGTTTTCTATTGTCACAGAGGAGTGGTGTGTGTGTGTGTGTGTGTGTGTGTGTGTGTGTGTGTGCCACTGGCATATATGGAGGCTAGGGATGTTGTCAAAATGCACTGGAAATTGTCCTGCCTAAAATGTCAGTCACATTGCTGTTGAAAAACCCTGCTCTAGGTTTTTCTGGAGCCTGTTGAGTGGTACCTCCTGCTGCTGCTAAGTCGCTTCAGTCGTGTTCGACTCTGTGCGACCCCATAGACAACAGCCCACCAGGCTCCCCCGTCCCTGGGATTCTCCAGGCAAGAACACTGGAGTGGGTTGCCATTTCCTTCTCCAATGCATGAAATTGAAAAGTGAAAGTGAAAGCTCAGTCGTGTCTGACTCTTAGCAACCCCATGGACTGCAGCCTACCAGGCTCCTTCGTCCATGGGATTTTCCAGGCAGGAGTACTGGAGTGGGATGCCATTGCCTTCCAATACATAGCTAAGATGAAGATGTCATGTCCCAATCTTGGGACCCATTGTGATTTCAACAAATTAAAACAAGCCCCCCAAAATGATTTAAAAGTCTCAGCAACTAAAATGATAACTGAGCAACCATCTTGATTTGCCTTGGATTGTTTCTGTTTTAGCACCAAGAGCATTGAGTTTTAGCATCGAAGAGTTTGGGGAACCCCTCAAGTCTGGCCTGCTAGCAGCTAGAACTCTCTGATGTTGAATTAGTCTTTGTGATTTTATTTATTTTTATTTATTTATTTTAATTGGAGGCTATTTACAATATTGTAGTTCAGTTCAGTTCAGTCGCTCAGTCGTGTCTGACTCTTCCCGATCCCATGAATCGCAGCACGCCAGGCCTCCCTGTCCATCACCAACTCCCAGGGTTCACTCAGACTCATGTCCACCGAGTCCGTGATGCCATCCAGCCATCTCATCCTGGGTCATCCCCTTCTCTTCCTGCCCCCAATCCCTCCCAGCATCAGAGTCTTTTCCAATGAGTCAACTCTTCGCATGAGTTGGCCAAAGTACTGGAGCTTCAGCTTTAGCATCACTCCTTCCAAAGAAATCCCAGGGCTGATCTCCTTCAGAATGGACTGGTTGGATCTCCTTGCAGTCCAAGGGACTCTCAAGAGTCTTCTCCAACACCACAGTTCAAAAGCATCAGTTCTTTGGCAACATCTCCTCATAAACAGGAACTCAACAAATACATAAATGCCTAATTTTTCTCTTCCTTAAGAGCCAGTGATCTAAGAGGAGTCAGGCTCATGCTCGTGCATGGTCACACTGGACTCTTTGCAACCCTTTGGACAGCAGCCCTCCAGGCTCCTCTGTCCATGGGATTCTCCAGGCAAGAATACTGGAGTGGGCTGCCATCTCCTCCTCCAGGGGATCTTCCCGACCCAGGGATCAAACCCAGGTCTCCTGTGTCTCCTGCATTGCAGGATTCTTTACCCACTGAGCCATCGGGGAAGCCCCCGTTTCTAGGCATAGATGTTAAACACTAGATTTCCTGAATTCACCAATATTCCCCGGAAATACCTAGCTGGAGCAATCTTGACTGTGTAAGGAAAGCAGGGGGATGGTCAGAGGCCCCACAGAGTTAGAAGGATGTTCTTGAGGCTTGGCATTGGGCACCCCCACCCCTTTCTTCTTGTGTCTTTGCCAGGCCTTCGGAGAGTCCTTAGCAAGCTCCACCTGTCCCTCTGATAGTACATCTCGGGGACCTCTCCTGACCCTTTGCCAGGAGACACCTCTGCTCCCAAAGGTGTTAATGCCATCTGCTTGCCAATGCCACTGAAATCTACATCTCCAACTGTAGACTGCCGGGGGCCAGCGTGAGGAACTCTGCCCATGGCAAAGGTCATGAGGAAGGAGGCTTGGCATACGCAAAGGCATGATCAAGCCTCAGGAAACCCCCTGTTCCCAAGCATCTACCCCCAAACCAGAGTCTGTTTTATGCTCTCACCTACACCTCTGACTTTACGGGGGGCTCTCCCCCATCACCATTTCTCTCAGAGAAGTAGTTAACTTGCAGCTCCAAGTCAATAAAAATTCCTGGGCATGACGAGAGTGTTTCAGCTTATGGACTCCTCTGAAGGTTATCTAGCCCACCTGTATAGGTTTGTCCGGCCACATGTGATTGTTTACAGCCTCCCAACCTGAAAGGCACGAGATGTTTTAGACTTACTAAAGGCAAATTCTTTTGGGGAGTATTAGTATAGTGGGTTGGTTAGGAATTATATTGGTGAAGGTTTTTCATTTGTTGTGCCAATAATTGCTGCTAATTCCCTGCCCTGGGTGTGACAAGAGTGTCTCAGGTCAAACCTCTCTGCTGACAGACTAGCTTGTGTGACAGGATTATCCATATTCCTGCCACTAGCACATGATTGTTTACTACCTCTCAACCATAAACAGCACAGAGAGTTTTGGAGTATTTTGAAAGTCTTAATTAGCATAGGGCTTTTCTCATTGTTGAGTCAATGATTGCCGCCAGGCCTCCATATCCTTAGGCACCTGGGAATATATTAATCAATGTATTTGGAATATAGAAAAGGAAATATAGTAGTTTTAAGGTTAGCAATACTAGACTTTGTGAGTTAATGAATTTTCTCTTTTGTAATAGATCACTGTACTTTGTTATAAATCACTGTGTCCTTGCTATGTAAAAATGTAACTTTATCACTATCTTAAGACTAAATAGATCTTAAGCAGAACATTGGTGAAAGGATTTTCATTTGTTGGGCTGATGTTTGTGCTAAATCTCCATGTTCCCTGCCTTTATAATGAATATAACTAGCATATAGGAGAAATAAGTATTAACCTTTAAGCATATAGGAGAAATAAGTATTAACCTTTAAGATTAATCATGTTAACCTTGGGTTAAATAAATTCCTTTCTTGATTGTAACTCACTACACCCTTACCCTATAGGAATGCAACTTTATTTGGAGGGTGGTGCCTGGTTTAAGAAAAAACACCCTTGGAAAAAATAAGTTTTTTGGTTATCAGAGAGAAAGGATCATAAAATGTCAGCAGATCTCATGGCCAGAAGATGATGTAAAATCCCTAAGACCTTTCTATGTGAAGCACCTGATTTTGATAACGGTCAGGACTGCTGACCCCCGTGTGACTCTGTATTCATCCCTATGTGTAACAAAAGGTATATAAGCAAACCCCAAAATAAAGAAATCGGATCAGTTTCCAGAAAGACTGATTCCCTCATGTCATTCTTTTCTGCTCCCCATTTTTCTGGCTGAATTCCCATCTGGAGTGTGGGTGCCCTCCAAGTCTACTTACTTGCCCCGGTTTTCAAGCCCACTCGAGAAGGAGCCCAAGGAGGGGCACCTTCCGATATTCAAGTGGCACCAGTGGCCCAACGTAGATGGTGCAAATTCCTTGTCTTGGAATTTTATTGGTATCCCACATAGACCAAGTTATTCAGCCCCTTTTTCTCTCCTACTATTTTCTGGCCAAATTCCCATCTGGTGCATGGGTACCCACCAAGCCTATTAATTTTGCCTGGGCTTCTAAGATCGGACCGGAGGGGCCTCAGTGCCTCCTCTCCTTCGGGAGAATGGGAAGACACCTGCGGCCTATGTAGGTGGTGATTGGTACTCCATGTGAACCAAGTTATTCAGCCTCTTTTTCTCTGCTAATTTTCTAATCCCTCTCTATCTGTAATTAAATAAGTTATTTCCAAGGACGCCGACGCCGTCCCCACCTTCGAATTCCCTGGATCCACTGGGGCTGGACCCCAGCAGTAGACATCGGTAGACACTCATCTAACTGCTTACTGGACTTCACCTTTTGGAAGTATGACAGCAATAAAAATGAAAAATACTTTTGTAGTCTTAACTGTGTGTAAACACTAATGTGGTCTTAACAGAGACATTTTAAATACCTCACATATAATAACTCATATAAGCTTCACAGCAGCACTTGAGAAAGCTACTATTACTCACATCTTCAAGAAATGGGTCACAGAGAAGCTGGGTAACGATGCTAAGAAGGCAGAGTCAGCCTTGCTTCAGGGCCCCTGTCCTCACCCACTGTGAGTCCTGGCCCCTGTGTGTGCCCTGGCCCCTGTGTGTGCACCCTCGCCATGACCGGCGCAGAAAGGAGCCTGCTGCTCCTCCATTGCTCTCTCCCTCCCCACCAGTCCCCCCCAGGCCCAAAGGGCAAAATCTGAGTCACCTTGCAATTGTCTTTCTCCCACCTCCATTCCAAGTAATTCAACCACCAAATCCTATCACTTCTACATCCTACATATTTTAAAAATCTGTTTAATTGCCTCTCTCTCTCTCTAACTTTGCAACCAGAGGTTCTTCAAAAACAAACTGCCAGTGGCATTTATCAGTTCACCTTTCTTCAGCTTATCAGCTTCCATTCAGTGGTTTCCAGTTGCCCGTTGGATAAATCCTAACTCCTTAGCCAAGTCTACAAGGCCCTCTGTGACCCCACCCGTACCCACCACCTTGGCCCCATCACTCCTCACTGCTCCCCCCTGCCTTATTCCGGCTGGCTCTGAGTTTTCCAGGTGCTCTGGTTCTCTCTCTCCCCACTGAGACTTTACTCACACTCTTCCTTCTGCCTGTAACCCTTCCCCCACTCCCTAGGTCAGAGGGAGACTTTCTGTGACTGAAGACTGTGATGAGCCCTTTGCTGTTCCCTGGCTCCCTTTAACTTTCCAGGAGATAGCCTTCACTGCATCTGAGTGTAATTTCTCATCTGAAGTCTATGATCCCAACTGCTTGAGGGTAGGGATTGTGTCTGTCTTCTTTCCCTCTGGATCCTAAATGTAGACCCAGGTGCATCTCCAGCTACCAAGAAATATGCCTAGCATGAATGAGTGGCAGGACCGTTCAGAGCGAATAACACACTGACCATGGTAGCAAAGCCCTTGCTATTTGATAAAATGTCAGCTTTATCGAGATAGAGTTCACATGCCATACAATTCATGATTCTATGGTTTTTAGTATATTTGCAGAAGCATGCAATCATCACCACAATTTTAGAACATTTTCGTCACCTCAGAAGAAACCTTTTCTCACTATCAGTCACTCTTCAACTTCTTCCCATGTTATTTTAAGAAGATAATAAAGCCTGGTATTTGCAGAGGGTTTCATATGGGTAAACGAGCCCGTGTGGGCTCACTGAATCTTGAACAACTCTGTGAGGTGGGCATTGGATGACATCTGTCAATGAGTTTAACTTCAGTTTATGAAGGAAGACTTTTAATCAATAAAGATTTTCATCTAAAAGGAAGGGGAGAAGTGGTGGAGGTGGAGGTGCCCAGGAGGCTGGAGTCTTCTGCTGGTAGACTATTGATTCTGGATAGGTACTGGCCGGGATCACTGACTCGATGGACATGAGTTTGAGCAAACCCCGGGAGTTGGTGCTGGACAGGGAAGCCTGGCGTGCTGCAGTCCGTGGGGCCACAGAGAGTCGGAACTGAGTGGCTGGACTTGAGAGCTCCACACATGCTGTCACATGAGCTTGGGGTGCTGTGCTGCCCCTGACGCTCTGGGGAGTTCAGTGTCTGCAAAACTCGCTGCTGAGAATGTTTATTAGTTGGAAGATGCAGACGGTAGAGAAAGAATACATAAAGCAAATAGATTTTGAGATAATATTACAAGATCTGAATTTGAATCCTGATTCTGCTACTTATTACAACTCTCTGACTTCGGGATAGTTAACCTTCCCATTTATAATACTTTGGTCACCAACTGAGAAGAGCTGACCCATTGAAAAAGACTCTGATGCTGGGAAAGATTGAGGGCAGGAGGAGAAGGGGATGACAGAGGATGAGATGGTTGGATGGCATCGCTGACTCAATGGACATGAGTTTGAGCAAGCTCCAAGAGATAGTGAAGGATAAGAAAGTCTGGCGTGCTGCAGTCCATGGGGTCACAAAGAGAGTTGGACTCGACTTAGTGACTGAACAGCAACTAACCTTCCCAATATTCAGCTTCTTTACTTTAAAACAGTATCCATAGTATCTTCCTTGTATGGTTGTTGTGAGGATTAAGGGAGCTAGTATATGTGAAGCAACTTCATATATTGGTGCTCAATGAATAGTAGAACTTTTTTTTTTAATTAATAAACAGATTTTTAAAAAATAAACTAAAGCATGCATGGAAGTAACACTATATAATTACTGAAAAAGAAGAATTCATTGCTATCCAGATTGTAGTGAAATAGACACACTCAAACACTGCTAAAGGAACACACATGCTGAAAGCAAAAGGTCTGTGTGACGCAAAGGCCAGAAAGTCACCTCCCTTTGACTTGGACATCTACTCCTGCAGCTTTATTCAAAAGAAGTAATCTAAAATTACCAACAATAGCAGTAAAATCACTATGTACAAAGTTACTCATCACTGTGTTGCTTCAGTAGTAAAAATACTGGAAACAACTGATTGATAGTCCAGAGAATGCTTTGGAATTTAGGGTTATATAAGCAAGGCAGGGGGTTGGGGAGGGGAGTGGGGGGTGAGCAGGGAGGGGGGCTTCCCAGGTGGTACCAGCAGTAAAGAACCCGCTTGCCAATGCAGGAGACATAAGAGAAGTGGGTTCAATCTCTGGGTCAGGAAGATCTCTTGGAGGAGGGCATGGCAACCTTTCCAGTATTCTTGCCTGGAGAATCCCATGGACAGAGGGATCCCTACAGTCCATAGGGCTGCAAAGAGTCGGACACGACTGAAGCAACTTGGCATGTGCGCACACAGCAGGGCAGGGTATTAGGCAACCGTTAAAAATGCCATGAAAAGCTTTTGGGCATAGAAGAATCCACGTGTCCAGACACCCCGAGGTGCGAGGGAGCCTGGAAGAGTGTGAAGAAACAAAGACAAATACCCGAGGTGCAGCTAAGGTCTACGTTCAGTGGGAAGCCCCTGAAGAGTTGCTAGCAGAGAGGGGGCATAACCGGAATTGCGGGTTTTAAAAGCTCATTTGTCATAATGTGGGAAACTATTTGGGAAACTGTTTCAAAAAACCCACAAGTATGCCGGAAAAGCTTCATGCAAAATGGTATGAGGATGATTGAAACAAACATTTTTCCTCTTTTAAAAAACTCCTTAATCAAAAAATAAAAATAAAATGAGAATAAAGAAAGATTTTAGAAAAATTCCTTAATCTTGACCCACCATTTTTTCTCCCTTAAAAATGGGGAGAGATAATTGACCTTCCTGCAGAAAGTAGCTATGTTCTCTGTGAGTCGCTGTAGCCCACGAATATTGGAGGCGTCGTGCAAGGGCGAGAGGGCCTGGGAGGGATGTGGTCAAAATGTATAAGGGGTGGGAGGTGAAAGTGAGTTATCGACCTCCATCCGCCGCTTCTTCTCCACCAGGTGATAAGCTATCAGAAATAGCTTCCTGTTGATGTTACAGATGTTATAGCTTCATTTATCACTGTCTGATCTCCTCTTGAGTCCTGCCTTTAAAGGTGTCAGCTCAAAGCAGAGTGAGGAGGACCATATCACTTGCAGCTCAGCAGATAGGGGCTTAGATATGGACCTCCCAAGGGGCTCCAGCAGAAATCCACTGACCAGGACCTCTGGGAAGGAACAGGCTAAGGGCTTTTGTGAGAAAAATCATTATTTCATCTTCAGCAAGTGTTTGCATGTAGTTAGGCAGTGAGGTGTGGGCAAACTCTACGTATGTATAAGGAACAGAATGCTTAAATGCATTCACTCACTTCCGTATACCACAAACACTGTTTGAACACCTCCTAGGAGCAGGCAGATTTCTGGTGACTGGGGATACGGTAGAGTTGTTGCTGGGTGGACTCGGCCTTAAGCTGCTTGAAGCAGGGCTTCGATTTCTGGCCAGAGATGAGGCTGGGCAACAGCAGGAAGCGTGCTGAATCTCAGTCACTAGTCCACCAGAGTCAGAGGCCAGTGGCAAAGCCCTGGCCCATCAGCTGTGTGGAAACGAATTTCCATGTATAGACAGCAAGTAGTGAAACAAATAAATTGTTTATTTGCAGAAACAATGGTATAGTATGTGTGGATAGACTCAAGAGCAGGCTCAGAGGGAGAGTCGCACCATCATGACAATTGGATCACTTTCATGGGACATTTCTTCCGGATTTCTTTTGACCAGTCATCTTGCTTTGCTGGTTCTGAGTCCATATTTGGTTTATATGAAGGTCCTCCCATGTGTGCACACATATCTCATAGCCAAGATGGATTCTAGCAAAGAGGCCTGACATCACTTACAACATCACTTACTATGAGGTGACGCTCCCTCCCTTTTTGACCTCCAAGAAGCCTCTCTGCGTGTGTGTAGTCACGGAGTTCTCTTTAACTTGGAGAATGAGTAATACGTGATCTCTATCTTTTATCTAGGCAGGGTCCAGCCTCCTTCATCATCCTGCTTTTATGGAGTTTCTGCCTTTATGGAATTTCTGTCCACAGGGGAGAAACTCTTCAGCCTGGGGCCCATCTATCTCCTGCCTCTGAGTCATACATAGACCCTGGATTTAGAGCAGAGTCATGGATGATCTAATCAAAACTCCTTGCAAATGTATATGAAAAAAATGTAGTCCAGAGAGGGCAAAGGCCTCTGATCTCCAAGTCAAGTAGACTTTCTACTGTTACAAGACTATCCCAGTGAGAGTACACACACAGAAGATTACAATGTGTCGTGTTCAAAGACCCTTAGGAGAAGGCAATGGCACCCGACTCCTTGCCTGGAAAATCCCATGGATGGAGGAGCCTTGTAGGCTGCAGTCCATGAGGTCACTAGGAGTCGGACACTACTGAGCAACTTCACTTTCACTTTCCACTTTCATGCATTGGAGAAGGAAATGGCAACCCACTCCAGTGTTCTTGCCTAGAGAATCCCAGGGACGGGGGAGCCTGGTGGGCTGCCGTCTACGGGGTCACACAGAGTTGGACACGACTGAAGTGACTTAGCAGCAGCAGCAGCAGCAAAGACCCTTAACAACTACATTTTTAAAAATATATATTATTTCTGTACTTATGGTTGCGCTGGATCTTCACTGCTGCTCGCGGGCTTTCTCTAGCCCTGGCGAGTGGGGTGTACTTCTCGTCGTGGTGGCCTCTCTTCTTCCGGAGCACAGGCTCCAGCTGGGTGGACGTCCGAAGCTGCTGCACGTGGGCCCAGTAGTTGTGGCACATGGGCTTAGCTGCTCCACAGCACGTGGAGTCTTCCTGGACCAAGGATGGAAGCCACGTCCCCTGCACTGGCAGGTGGATTCACATCCAGGGACGCCCAGCCACATGGTACTGTGAGCCTTGGAGTGGCATCATCGAAGGTTCTGGTCCAAGAACGATGCACATAGGAGAGCAGAGCAGAGTGAATCCTGCACAGCCCTGGGTGCTGACATATCTATTCTGGGTTCAGATAAAAGAGAAAACAACATAGTGAGTCAAAAATCTTGGCTTGATTCCCGTAGGTTAACTGCAGCTAGAGTTAAGTAGCAGGAGATCCTGGCACTCAGGAGCAGAGAGCTGTTTGTTGACAGTGTAAGGATGAATCTGAAGGATGTGGAAAAGCCAGTTAGGAAGTTATTCTGTAAAGCTTCCAGCATGCCCATGCATTCCTAAACTTGGAGTCAGAATGTTGCTTCCTATGGCTTCCCCGGTGGATGCGTGGGTCGGGAAGGAAATGGCAACACACTCCAGTGTTCTTGCTTGAGAAATCTCATGGACAGAGGAGCCTGGTGGCTACAGTCCATGGAGTCACAAAAGAATCAGACACAACTTAGTGATTAAACAAAAATAATTCTTAACAGAGCTATGAAAGAAAAGAAAACTGTAGCTACAGACATATTTCCACAGTGAACTGATAACACATTGCAGATACGAAAACACCGAGCAGGGCTCAGCCCGAGAGGTGGACTTTTAACTTTAAAGAATACAAACGTAAATATTAACAGCTGCTATATGTTGTTTACCAGGGGGCTTCCCCAATTACTCAGTAGGTAAGGAATCTTCCTGCAATGCAGGACACACAGGAGGTGTGGGGTTGATCCCTGGGTGGGGAAGATCCTCTGGAGGAGGAAACGGCAGCCCACTCCAGTGTTCTTGCCTGGAGAATACCCTGGACAGGGGAGCTTGGCGGGCTACAGTCCATGGAGTCGCAAAGAATCGGATACAACTGAGCATGATGAGCTGTTTACCAGAGAAAAGAGCATCTGTTAAGTACTTTGCCTATGTATTTGAATTAACTTTAAAAAATCTTATGAAATTAAAAAAAAAATAAACACTTATTATTAACCTGTGAAAAAACTGAGACTCAGAGAGGTTAAGTAACTTTTCCCAAGGCACTCAGCTATCGGGTAACTGAGCCAGTTTCCAAGTCTGAATATATGTGATGCAGGAGCCCTTATTCCACACTGCTTATCTTGTCCAGAGCAGGGAGGTGACATCACAGAGGCCTGCAAAGTTCTGCTTTCTTTGTTTTACATCAGGGTCATTTTATCCTCCTCCTGTTCTTCAGTCCTCAGTTTAGGTCTTAGAGGTTTAGCCTGAGACCCCACACCCAAAGCCTGCAGTCAACCTTCCTTCCCTTGCTGGCACTGTTTATCTTACAAACTGCCCCAGCCATCTCAGGTTGGCCCCATTCAGTGTTTAACGGCAAAGTGCTTAAAATCATCCTTATCAGTTGCCTACATCCCATATACACACTCTTAAATAACCTATGGCCACGGCATACACAGTTTCGGAGGTGAAGCAAGTGGGAAGGGACCTTTGCTAATTTGTAGAGACCCACTTCTTCATTTCATAACGGAAGAACATGAGCTTGCTGGTGGGAAAGTGATTCGTCCAAGTTCATACAAGCAAAAGAGTGCCAGAGCTGGGCCTTGAACCCAGGCCTCCTGACTCCTTCTGCAGTGCCCTTTCCACTCCACCAGGCCACGCGTGTATTCGTGGTATTTAAATTTGTGTTCACACGGAAGGAAAGAGACTACTACTCTCCACAGACATAAACTGCATGGAGCAGAAGGGCAGAGCTCTGCCAAGAGAGATAGGAGGTGTTATCTGTTGCTTCACCCAGCTTTTCTCAACCGAGCTAGATCATTATCTTTGAGTAGCATGTCCCCGCCCCATTGGAAATGATGAAACATTGGTGACTGACCTCCACTGACTGACAAGCTTCCGGGTGGGGCTGGGGGGTGGTGAGGGAGATGTTTCCATCAGGACACCGCTGAAACACAGGCTGGGACCAGACCTTTCTCATGGTCCTGGGGTAAGTATTGTTTTGGCAGTAGGATTTAAAATTAGTTTAAGGGGTGTGTGTCTGTTTGTGAATATAAATGTACTCAAATTTCATAGCGGATTCTTTGTTTACGGGCTAGGATGCCAAGGTGTGGAGTTCAAGTGCCGTCCTCCTGGAGTGAGCTTAAGATTTGGCACTGTGCACTTCACAGACTTCAATGTCTCTCTCTTTTTGACCGCACCTGGAGGCATGTGGGATCTTAGTTCGCCAACCAGGGATTGAACCTGTGCATTGGGAGCATGGAGTCTTAACCGCTGGATCATCAGGGAAGTCCCTGGACATTAATTAGCCTCTTGCTCCTGAGACCTGAGATCTGTTGGCAATAGCCGCAGCAGCCTTCAGGGCTCCAGCTGGAAGGTGATTTTGGAGGCAGACAGAACCAGATCCAAAGAACTTTGCAGAATGTTTATAAGCCTCAATTTCCTCATCTACAAAATGGGTATAAAACCATCCATGATATAGTATTGCTATGAGGATCACAGACAATGGACATTTAGTGCCCAGTCCGATGCTCCAGCAATAGTAGCTATAAATTAATTACTCTTTTCAAGTCATCTGTGAACCGGATCACAGAGAATACCCCGCTATGTGAGTTTTTCCCTTAAGACTCATTCTGAGCTACAAAGAACTGGGATGTTTTGAGGGAAACAAACCAGTCTGGCAGTTTAAAAATGTTATAAATGAGAATGAGAAAATGTATGCTGTCAAAGAAAAAAGCCATGCAAACATCCAGACCAGGAAAAGCCATGCAAACATCCAGGCAAAGAAAAGCCAGCATCAATGACAGCAAAATATAATAGCTGACCCTTACATAGAGCTCCCTATGTCCTAGGAACTGCTTTAAGAGCATCATGTAGGCTAATTCATTCAGTCTTCACAACAACCCTGAAAATATAGGTGCTAGTCATGGTTTCTCTTTACGGTTGAGAAAACTGAGGCACCAAGGTGTTGAGTGATTTGACTGAAGTTGGTGAGAGCTCTTCTAGAGAACTTCGGCACAGAAGGGTGTTTTTAGAGCAGACCTCTCTCCATCCTCCCTGCAGCCCGAGGAGCTCAGGAGTGTAGACTAGGCACTCAAGGAAGACGTGGTAATCGGGATCCTGCTCTTGTTCCTTGTATGGGCCTTGTTCTGTGGGCTTCGACAACCCTACCCAGTACAATGCCTTGAGTAGGATCAGCTGCATAATCGGCAGAGCCCAGAGCAAATAAACATCTGGGGTTCCTCTTTTAAAAATTATTAAAAATTTAAAGATGGCAACAGCAGAGCACTAGGCCCATCATGGGGCCCTTCTGAGCGTGAGGTCCTATTGAACCGAATAGGCGGTAAGCCCGTGGCCCTGAGACCCAGCAGTGAGGCAGGAATAGTGCTCGAACCTTCCATGGTCTCACTTATCCATCTTGACAAATCCTGTGAGAGAGGCCTTTGGCTTTCTGATTAACGGAGGAGGGCAATTAGGCTCAGGGACATTGAGTGCCCCACTCCCCACCAAGCTTAAACAGTATTTATTACATGGAAACAGATTGAATTGCAATGTGTACAGAATATTATTAATACAAAGTGCTTTTCCTCATACATTGCCTCTAAAATTTAGAGTCTAAATATTGTGCCGGGAATTGCAGACCTAAGTATGGACTAGACCTGGTTCCAGCCACTAAAGTGCTCACAAACTGAGCATAACCTGTAGAAGGCGTTTAGTTTCTTTAAAATCTAGTTGGTCAATTCTATAAAATTTTGTTGGCTGGCCCCTCCAATTTACCTGGAGCTTTGCAGAACTAGCAAAATGACTTCTGAATATTGCTTAAGTTGCTTGCAATTGTCTTGCTGATTTAATCTTGGCACTAAGTTGCAATCATCTCAAGTAATTGTGTGTAAAAAGGCTTTCCATCAAATTACTAATCAGAAATTTAGGATGATTTGTTTTCTTCCTAAAAATTGGAAGTGCCTGCACCTGTAAAGCCATGTGAATGGAGATGTGGCTTAGCTGATTGAGACTCATAGTTGCTGTTTCTTGTGAATTTTGAGTCTTATTATCTATATCGCTTTAACGGAATTCTAAAACAATAAAATGTCAGAACTAAATCTGTTTAACTCATCCCCTTTCGTCTCTAGACAGGGAAACCAAGGCTCAGAGAGAGGAAGCAAGGTGTCCAAGGTAGCTGAGTCTGGAAAGCTGAGCTACAGTGTTGACCTGGTTTTCTATTTCATATTCCAGATGTGTCCCAGCTCCCTGGGGTGAGGTCCCTGCCATGGTGGCCAGAGCTGAAGCAAATCTAGGGACGATTTCTCTGATACGCAGGACAGAGGTAACACCCTAACTCTGTTGTTGTCTTCGCAGCGGTGTTTGTCAGGTCCTGTTTCCTCTCTTTCACAGCGCTTTGACCTTCTCTGTTCCCTGGTGCCTGGACATAGGGACACTCACAGGACCAGGGATCTCCCAGGGCCATATAGCTTTGTTGATTGGATTGCTTATACCTCCCATCTGAAAATCATGAGTGAGGGCCCTGGGGAAATGGGTGCATTTATATAGGTAAGCCAACTTATAGGGGTTGAACCCTCTTTCTGGTCTAAGGATCACCCACTGTTGTATACCTCTATACACCAAGCACTTGACGAAGTTTCTTAAGTACTGTGTGTAGCGTGGTGAAGGCTCTGGCCTCAAACAACCTGGGTTTGAATTCTTTCCCCTCCACAGGGAATCAAAACCTGGTTCTCTCCTATGCAACAGGGGGACAGCCATAGTAGCTACCTCATAACGTTCTTATTTTGAGGGTTAAACAAGATAATTTATTCAAAATGTTTTGCATGATGCTGGCATATAGGAAGCACACAACTTGAGTTAAAAATGAAACAAATGATGTTCTCATTTCCCCCATAAATTTCTGGGACCAGAAGACAGAAAGCAAGTCATAGCTAGGAAGGCCAGAGCTGGGATCCCCAGCCCAGTTCACCTGACCACTGAGTCCCTGTTTCTCACCATTTTCCTGCCCTTGCTTGTGAGGTTGCTGGGCAGCATACCCAGCTTCCCCCCATATCTTCTTATTCCCATGTGGTCAATGTACAGTGAACTTTGTTGCAGACAAGCAATTCCTTTAAAGCTGTCCTCTACAGCCAGAGCTGGCAGATAGCTTCAGCTGGAGGACTGTGCTCTCCATTCTGCATGCATCCATCCATCTCAGTTGCTCTTCTATGAAGATTCTATTGCATGGGCATCTCTTTTTCTTCTAAAACATTACACCTTACGCACATCTTCTGACCATTCATCATGCCTCATCGTGGCATTTCTTGTGCTTTTTGATTTTTTTTTTACACCGTAATGTCTTGATTTTCCAAGTACAACATGAGCTCTTGGAAGTTCAGATAGCAATCTCCCCTTTTCATGGCCAAGGGTATTTCATCCAGGACCACACACAGACCACTCAATAAATATTTGATTCATTGAAATTCAGACATTTAACTTACTATCTCAATGCTCTATTAACATGGCGAGATAGAATTTAGATGTAGATAAAATGTTTATGTACAGAAATTTGCTCTCATGCTCATTTCAGCTACTCAGAATTTTTGGACTTGTTTTCATACTCTTAAAATACTTTTTTTTCCTGATTGGAAAAAATCATCCACAACATTTCAGTACCTAACTTTTGATATTTAGGTATCTTTTCTTCTGTTTCCTCATTTTGAAGAAAGTACATTTAAACAGACTCCCCAATTTAATTTCCATAAATGTATGTTCATGAGAAAATTTATATTTAATATGCAAAAATATTGTCAATGAATTATTCTGGATTTGATGAACAGAATCATGTGAATTGAGGGGTAGAGGTTATTGCTAAACTAATAGACATAGTTTTTTTTTAATGATCTAGAGTTTTCTTTCTTTAAAAATATTTATTCTTTTTATATTCACTTTTTTATAGAGTTGTGATCATATTGTATATTGTATACTACATGTATACAATAAAGTACAAGCTAAACATAACTGTCTTGTAATTTTTCACTGAAGACTCTTTCCTTAGATTAATTTTTCCTAAACATAATTTAACAAGTCTACACTACTTTTTTTTTTTTTTTCTTTTCTACACTACTTTTTAAAAATGGTTTCTCTGGAACCCACCTTGTTACAATTCCTTTTCAAATATGTTCCACCCTTTCTGGATTGTTATTATTTTTTCCTAATAAATTTTTGAATAATTTTGAGGTTTAAAAAATTCTCACTCTAATTTTGATTAGAATTATTTTGGACCAATAAATCAATTTTGAAGCAGTTTTTTTAGTCTTCTAACTTCCCAATCTGAAACATCAGATGTCTTTCTATTAGTTTGTCTTTTAGGTTTCTCAGTAAATTTCTAGAATTTTTTATAAAATAACTTTCTTATAATTAAAATTATTCTTAGCTATATCTGTTGTGATGGTTGATAAGGCTCCTTGTTCCTCTTGCCCCCAATTCTATTTTCTATTATAGAAAAATAGAAAGAATGGCTGTTAATTTTAGAATATTTGTCAGGCCCTTAGGACTTTCCTGAGCAGTCTCATTAATTTCACTAGTTTTTCAATTGATTCTTTTGGGATTCCTATGTATAAAATTACATCTTTTGCAAATAAGGATAAACTTGACTTTTCCTTGCTGCATTTCTTTTGTGCATAAGATATTAGCTGAGGCTCCAGCACCAGCCTGTCTGGGCACAAAGCCTCATTAACCCTTCTCATTATCTTGGCCAACTTATTTAACTTCTCTGTGTCTGAGTTCTGTCCTCCGTAAAATGGAAGTAATAATAATAGCACCTACCTCCTAGGTAGTTGTGAGAATCAGATGAATAGACATATGTAAAAGTGTCAGCCACAGACAGCCTGCTCAATAAATATTCAATATTATTTTTATAGATTGGAGGAACTTCCAGGAATTAGAATTTCTAGGATTAATTTTTTTAAATGGTTACAACAGACATCTTCATTCTCAAATAATGGCTAAAATATTTTACCATTTGGTAAGATGTTGATTGCTGGTATAGAAGGGATATTCTTTATTAGAGTAAGAAGCAATCCTCACATTTGACTTTTAATAACTTAAGAAATAAAGAAATGAGGGATAGTTAGGGAGTTTGGGATGAGCAAGTACACAGTGCTATATTTTAAATGGATGAAAAACAGGACCTACTGTATAGCACAGAGAACTTTGCTTAGTGCATGTGGCAGCCTGAACGGAAAGGAGTTTGAGAGACAATAGATGTATATGTATATGTATGACTGAGTACCTTTGCTGTCCACCTGAAACTATCATAATATTGTTAATTGGCTATACTCCAATACAATTTAAAACACTTAATTAAAAAATAGTAATAATGAAAGAGTATTCAATTTTATCAAATGTTTTTTGGCATTTTACTGCGATCATAGTTTACATTTTTTTATTTATCCACATATTTATAGTATATAAAAGGCAGTTCCTTAAATGATCGAGGCTTAGACTTTTGAGTCAGATGAGCTTGAATTAAAAAGACTCTGCCAGTGGGGGCACAAAGACAAGTTGTTCTCTTCTTGGACAACCTCAGTGTCTGCATCTAGGAAATGGTGACGATGCCTGTTCTGGTAGAGCAAGAAGACAAAAGCCGCATGGAAAACACTCAACCTTAGTTTTCATTATTGTAATAATCTCCTGGATATCCCCGGAGTAATTTAAAATTTTTTAAATTTTTATTGGAGTATAGTTTGTTTACAATATTGTGTTAGTTTCAGGGGTACAGCAAAGAGAATCAGTTACACATATTCAAACATGTGCCTGCCAAGTCGCTTCAGTCCTGTCCGACTCTTCGTGACCCTGTAGACGGTTTCCCACTGGGCTCCTCTGTCCGTGGGATTCCCAGGCAGGAACACTGGGGTGGTTGCCATGCCCTCCTCTAGGGGATCGTCCTGACCCAGGGGTCAAGCCCACACCTCTGCACTGGCAGGTGGTTTCTTTACACTGTGCCCCATCCACACACTACTATATGCAAAGGCAATAGCTAATAAGGACCCACTGTATAGCACAGGAACACTTCTCAATACTCTGTAATGACTTATATAGGAAGAGAAAATAGAAAAGAGTGCACATATGTATATGTGTGAGGCTTCCCCGGTGGCTCAGTGTTAGAGAAACTGCCTGCCATGCAGCAACTGCAGGAGACGTGGGTTCCGTCCTGGGGTCAGGAAGATCCCCTGGAGGAGGGCATGGCGACCCACTCCCGTATTCTTGCCTGGAGAATCCCACGGATGG
Organism: Oryx dammah; assembly: GCF_014754425.2. NCBI lineage: Eukaryota > Metazoa > Chordata > Mammalia > Artiodactyla > Bovidae > Oryx > Oryx dammah. The sequence continues at coordinate 75,199,021 of NW_024070205.1, read as the reverse complement.
AGGAAGCTGGTGGGTTACAGTCCACGGGGTCACAAAGAGTTGGACACGACTGGGTGACTGAGCACACAGCACAAAGTGGTATATGTCTGTCCCAGTCTCTCAGGTTATCTCTCCCTCCCTTCCCTCTCATCACCATACGTTTGCTTTCTCTATCTGTGACTGTTTCTGTTTTGTAAATAAGTTCATTTGTACCATTTTTTTAAGATTCCACATATAAGCACTATCTCTGTCTGACTCACTTCACTCAGTATGATAATTGCAGGTCCATCCACGTTGCTGCAAACGGCATTGTTTCCTTCTCTTTTATGGCCGAGGGCTTCCCTGGTGGCCCAGAGGGTAAAGCATCTGCCCACAGTGCAGGAGACCGTGTTCGATCCCTGGGTCAGGAAGATCCCGGGAGAAGGACATGGCAACCCCACTCCAGTATTCCTGCCTGGGGAATCCCACGGACGGAGGAGCCTGGTGGGCTATGTATATAGTCCGTGGGGTCACGGAGAGTCGGACACGATTGAGTGACTTCAATATTCCACTGTATACATGCACCACGTTTTCTTTCTGAGTTCCTCTGTGGATGGTCGGCGGACACTTAGGTTGCTTCCAGGCTTGGCTATTGTAAATAGTGCTGCGGTGAGCATTAGGGTGTATGTATCTTTTCAGATTATGGTCCTGTCTGGATGTATGCCCAGGAGTGGGATTGCTGGATCACGTGGTAGCTATATTTTTAGTGTTTTAAGAAACTTCCACACTGTTCTCCATAGTGGTTGTACCAATTTACATTCCCACTAACAGTGTAGGAAGGTTTCCTTTTCTCCACACTTTCCCATTATGTATTGTTTGTAGATTTTTTTTGATGATGGCCACTCTGACCTGTGTGAGGTGACAGCTTATTATAGTTTTGATCTGCATTTCTCTTAACAATGTTGAGTATCTTCTCATGAGCTTTTTTGGCCATCTGGATTTCTTGTATGGAGAAATGTCTATTTAGAACTTGTGCTCACATTTTATATTGAGGGTTTTTTTTTTTTTTTTGGTATTGAGTTGCATGAGTTGTGTATTTTTGGAGATATATCTGTTGTGGGTCACTTCATTTGCAAACATTTTCTCCCATTCTGAATGTTGGTTTTTCATTTTATGATTTCCTTTGCTGTGCAAAGCTAAGTTTGACTAGGTCCCACTTGTTTATTTTTGTTTTTATTTTCATATGCCTATGTTTTTCTCTAAAAGTTTTATAGTATCAGAACTTACAATTAAGTTTTTAATTCATTTTGAGTTTATTTTTGTGTGTGGTGTTAGGAAGTGTTCTAATTTCATTCTTTTACCTGTAGCTGCCCAGTTTTCCCAGCACCACTTATTGAAGAGACTGTTTTTTTTTCATCATATATTCTTGTCTCCTCCGTCATAGATTAGTTGACCATATGTGTGTGGGTTTGTCTCTGGACTTCCTATCCTGTTCCATTGATTTTTATGTCTGTTTTTGTGACAGTACCATACTGTCCTGATTACTGTGAAAGTCACTCAGTTCTGTCTGACTCTTTGCGACCCCATGGACTATACAGCCCATGGAATTCTCTAGACCAGAATATTGGAGTGGGTAGCCTTTCTCTTCTTTAGGAGATCTTCCCAACCTAGGGATCAAACCCAGGCCTCCTGCACTGCAGGCAGATTCTTTACCGGCTGAGCCACCAGGGAAACCCTAAGAATACTGAAGTTGGTAGCCTATCCCTTCTCCAGCGGATCTTCCTCACCCAGGAATCAAACCAGGGTCTCCTGCATTGCAGGCAGATTCTTTATCAACTGAATTATCAGGGAAGCTGCCTGATTACTGCAGATTTGTAGTAGAGTCTGAAGTTAGGGAGCCTGATTTCCTTGTAGTAACTTTTAAAAAATTTAATTAATTTATTTTAATTGGAGGCTAACTACTTTACAATATTGTAGTGTTTTTTGCCATACATTGACATGACTCAGCCATGGGTGAACATGTGTCCCCCATCCTGAACTCCCTTCCCACCTCCCTCCCCATCTCATCCCTCATGGTTCTCCCAGTGCATTGGTTTTGAGTGCCCTGTTTCATGCATTGAACTTGGACTGGTGATATATTTCACATATGGTAATATACATGTTTCAATGCTATTCTCTCAAATCATCCCACCCTCACCTTCTCCTAAACAGAGTCCTAAAGTCTGTTCTTTATATCTGTGTCTCTTTTGCTGTCTCACATATAGGGTCATCATTACCATCTTTCTAAATTCCATATGTACCGTATTGGTGTTTTTCTTTCTGGCTCTGGCTTACTTCACTCTGTATAATAGGCTCCAGTTTCATCCACCTCATTAGAACTGATTCAAATGCATTATTTTTGGTGGCTGAGTAATATTCCATTGTATGTATACCACAGCTTTCTTATCCATTCGTCTGCCAATGGATATCTAAGTTGCTTCCATGTCCTAGCTATTGTAAACAGTGCTGCAATGAACATTGGGGTACATGTGCCTCTTTCAATTCTGGTTTCCTCATTGTGTATACACAGCAGTGGGATTGCTGGGTCATAAGGCAGTTCTATTTCCAGTTTTTTAATGAATCTCCACACTGTTCTCCACAGTGGCTGTACTAGTTTGCATTCCCACCAACAATATAAGAGGGTTCCCTTTTCTCCACACCCTCTCTGCATTTATTGTTCGTAGACTTTTTGATAGCAGCAATTCTGACCAGCATGAGATGGTACCTCATTGTGGGTTTGATTTGCATTTTTCTGATAATGAGTGCTGTTGAGCATCTTTTCATGTGTTTGTTAGCCATCTGTATGTCTTCTTTGGAGAAATGTCTGTTGAGTTCTTTGGCCCATTTTTTAACTGGGTCATTTATTTTTCTGGAATTGAGCTGCATGAGCTGCTTGTATGTTTTTGAGATTAATTCCTTGTCAGTTGCTTTGTTTGCTATTATTTTCTCCTATTCTGAAGGCTATCTTTTCACCTTGCTTATAGTTTCCTTTGTTGTTCAAAAGCAGGCATAGAGGAACATACCTCAACATAATAAAAGCCATATATGACAAACCCACAGCAAACATCATCTTCAATGGTGAAAAATGGAAAGTATTTCCCCTAAAGTCAGGAACGAGACAAGGGTGCCCACTCATACCACTTCTATTCAACGTAGTTTTGGAAGTTTTAGTCACAGCAATCGGAAGAGAAAAAGAAATAAAAGGAATCCAGATTGAAAAAGAAGAAGTAAAACTCTCACTGTTTGCAGATAAAATGATCCTCTACATAGAAAACCCCAAAGACACCACCAGAAAGTTATTAGAGCTAATCAGTGAATAGAGTAAAGTAACAGGATGTAAAATTAATAACACACAGAAATCCCTTGCATTCTATACACTAAAAATGAGAAAACAGAAAGAGAAATTAAGGAATCAGTTCCATTCACCATCGCAAGGAAAAGAATAAAATACTTCGGAATAAACTGACCTAAAGAAACAAAAAACTTATAAACTATACTTAAAGAAACTATAAACTATAAATCATAGTTAGGTATAAACTATACCTAAAGAAACAAAAGACCTATAAACTATAGGACACTGAAAGTGTTTTTTATAGAAAACTATAAAACGCTGATGAAAGAAATCAAAGAGGACACAAATGGAGAAATATACCATGTTCATGGATTGAAAGAATAAACATAGTGAAATGAGTATACTACCCAAAGCAATCTATATAGATTCAGTGCAATCCCTATCAATCTACCAATGGTATTTTTCACAGAACTAGAACAAATAATTTCAAAATTTGTATGGAAATACAAAAAACCTTGAATAGTCAAAGCAATCTTGAGAAAGAAGAATGGAACTGGCAGAAACAACCTGCCTGACTTCAGGCCCTACTTCAAAGTTACAGTCATCAAGACAGTATGGTACTGGCACAAAGACAGAAACATAGATAAGTGGAACAAAATAGAAAGCCCAGAGATAAATCCACGCACCTATGGACAGCTTATCTGTGACAAAGAAGGCAAGAATATGCAAAGGAGAGAAGACAATCTTTTTAACAAGTGGTGCTGAGACAACTGGTCAATCACTTGTAAAAGAATGAAACTAGAACACTCTCTAACACCATACACAAAAATAAATTCAAAATTGATTAAAGATTTAAATGTAAGACCAGAAAATATAAAACTCCTAGAGAAAAACATATGCAAAACACTCTCTGACATAAATCACAGCAGGATCCTCTATGACCCACCTCCCAGAGTAATGGAAATAAAAGCAGAAATAAACAAATGGGACCTAATTAATCTTAAAAGCTTTTGCACAATGAAGGAAACTATAAGCAAGGTGGAGTAACTTTTGATATAATCATGTATTTACCTCTGTATTCATAAATGAGATGAGCCTGGAGAGCTTTCCATTTTTTTCTGTGCCCTATCCTTAAAATTTCAAAAATTCATTTTTAACACTATCTGAATGCAGATTTTGAGTAGATAGTTTTTATACTGCTTTTAATTTCAAATAATAATAGCTGTCATTTATTGGATGCTTATTACTATGTGACAAAAGCTAGAATAACTTATATACCTCATCTTACTTCATGTGCAGAAGTGGGTATCATTTATGTTCATTGAATCAAACCCTGAGAATTAGTGATTATTGATTTTATCTTACAAGTAAGAAAGCAGAGACTTTGAGAGGTTAAATAATTAGACCCAACTCATGCAGAGGATGAGCTGGGATGTGAAGCCAGACTGTCAGACTCCAAGTTCTCTGCCTTTAGCTGCTCGAGAGGTACCAAACTCGGATCCCAAACTTCTTTCTTGTTATTTTGCTTTGCTTTTAGTCTGTTTAAGTTTTCTGTGCCTTATGGAGTCCATTTCACTAATCTATATTTTTCTAGGAAATTGATAATTTTATTGATATTTCACACACAAAAAATGTCAGTAATTTCACAATTTTTGGCTTCCTCTGTTTATGTGGTTATAGTTATTATTATTTTGGCTTATTTATGTTTCATCCTTTTCTTAATTATTCAAAACTGCATATTCAATTAGAAGACAAAAGTCTAGTAGAGTGAAGGAAACTGAATGATATAAAATAGAAATATGTATTTTTTTCCTTCAAAATATTCCATTTCCATCCAACTACACTTTCCTTTCCCCTACTGTAGTTCCATCTTTAAAGAACAGAATGTTAAGGGCCAGAAAGAGCCTTAGGAGTACTACAAGTGCTGGGCCTAGAAAGGATTTCTACCTGTCCCAGGTCACACAGATAGCAAGTGACTGAGCCAGGAGGAGGAGCCTGGCTCTCATCTCCCTGTCTTGTTATCTTAGAGCTCAAATTCTTCATTTTAAAGACAATAAATTAATGAAAATTTCCAAAAAATCTTTTTGTAAACACTTTATAAAAAAATCTTTAAAGCTACTTATTATTTTTTTTGCTATACAGTAGGTCCTTATTGCTTATCCATTTTAAACATTAAAGATACTTAATTTTAAAAGATTAAGTCAGCTTAGCAATATTGATTATGATTGCTTTAATCCATATGATGTTTACATAAATCATCTTCTGTTGTGTTCTTTCTGAATGTATCTATCCAAAGAAAGCATGGCATCAGACGGGAAAAGGTGTCTTTTTATTATTTCACCTCTTTTGTTATGCTGTTCCTTTTAGAAGGGTTTCCCCTGTGGCTCAGCTAGTAAAGACTCTCCCTGCAATGCGGGAGACCTGGGTTTGATCCCTGGGTTGGGAAGATACCCTGGAGAAGGGAAAGGCTACCCATTCCAGTATTCTGGCCTGGAGAATTCCATGGATTCTACAGTCCATGGGGTCGCAAAGAGTCGGACACAACTGAGTGACTTTCACCTTTTAGAAAGCCCATGAGAGAGCTCCTTTAGCAGGAGAGAGGGAAATAAAATGGAATCCAGCCTTAACTCACGGTTTCCACCAGGTTCGAAGAAAACAGAAGAAATGCTCTCAGCCCTCTGCGGACCTGTGGTTTGCAGGCCGTTGGCAGCGCACTGCATTAACGTGGGGCTGGGTATCCAAACCTGAAAGAGGGCAGGGCAATCACATCTTAATGATGGGACGAGGCATACCAAACTCTCACATGGTCCCGGCATTTTTTTCACAACTTAATTACTTCAAATTGCTCATTTCCCGGTTGTTTGGGGTGTGTACACAAATGAGCAGATGTTTCTGCCGACTGTCTGATCAGCAATCTGCAATTAGCCCCCAAGGAACAACCTGCTCATTGCGGTTAGGGGCCATTAGCCACTTAAATAATGACATCTGTCATCATTCTCAAACCTCATCCTGCCAAGATTTTATCTTCAAACTGTACTCAAAACCGAATGTCTAAGCTTCCAAAAATATACAGACCGAATTTTTATAGCTCCACTCTAGTCTCCATCTTGGTGCAGTGTTTTAGGGTTGAATAATACCTAATAACTGTTGAGTGCTTTCCACATGCCTGCCGCTGTATTTAGGTCTTTATAAACATAACTCCCCAAGCCCTCACAAGAACTCTGTGAGGTATATACTATCATTAACCCCATTTAACAGGTACAGGAACTAAGACACTGAGAAGTTCAATAATTCACACCTAGAAGGGGACAGAACTTGGATCCGTATTGACTTTTATCTTATATATTGACGACACAGGTACAGTGTGTCATTTAGCTGGTAAGATGCTCATAATAGATTAAAATGAAAAGAGGAAGTATAGGCAATATTGCTCTAAATAAAAAGACCAAATAAGATAATGCTTTTAACATAGTGTAACATTTGTTCTTGCCTGGAGAATCCCAGGGACGGGGGAGCCTGGTGGGCTGCCGTCTATGGGGTCGCAGAGTCGGACACGACTGAAGCGACTTAGCAGCAGCAGCAACATTTACCTAATGCAGTGATTCTCAACTAGGGGCAAAAGTGACTACCTCAGGGAGACATTTGGAAATGTGTGGGGTCACTTTGGCCTATTACATCTGTTATTGGTGGTCTCCCAGGCAGTGCACAAGCAGTTTTAGACAAGGAGCTGTTTGCCTCTGAATGTCCAGAGTAGTAAGAAATACTGGTAAAGTAGAATACTAGTCATTTTCAGTGATGCCAGAAAACTGAAGGTGCAAACTCAAATGCCTTCAGGGATCAGTCAGGGACTGAAAGGTACTTGACCTTCCTCAGGGCATCCGCATACAAAGCTTTAAAGTACATTATCAAATAAAATCATCTAGGTGTCAAATTTGGCCTGTGAGCACCCAGATTGAGGTGAGGTGAGGTGAGGTGAAGTCGCTCAGTCGTGTCCGACTCTTTGCGACCCTGTGGACTGTAGCCCACCAGGCTCCTCCGTCCATGGGATTCTCCAGGCAAGAATACTGGAGTGGGTTGCCATTTCCTTCTCCAGGGGATCTTCCCGACCCAGGGATTGAATCCAGGTCTCCCGCATTGGAGGCAGACGCTTTAACCTCTGAGCCACCAGGGGAGCACCCAGATTGGGGCTTTTTAATGGAGGTTTTCCTGATCTGGAAACAAGTTTATGATCTATTAAGCAAAGAGGAAAAGTAACTACTCAGTATGATGCCTTGTTTCAAAAAGATTGTGTATACAAATATTTCCATACACATACAAAGTGCATATATTTATGAAAATACAAAGATAATTTTATGGAATGAAATTTGGGTTCATTTTATGAAATGCTTCGCTTATTTGCACTTCTAGTTTTTTAATTACAAATGCCTTTTAGTTTGATTTTTAATAAATAGAGAGGAGCCTTAAAAAAATGAAAACTTAGAGCATGGTTTCAGAGTACAGCCCTAGTGGTATCCCTACCATCCCCTTCAATGGAAGAAGCAGAATAACTTCTGTGATTAAGGACAAATAAGCCATTTAATATGAAGTCAGCAGTCCTAAAATGTAAGCTGCTGCTGCTGCTAAGTCACTTCAGTCGTGTCTGACTCTGTGCAACCCCATAGACGGCAGTCCACTAGGCTCCCCTGTCCCTGGGATTATCCAGGCAAGAATACTGGAGTGGGTTGCCATTTCCTTCTCCAATGCATGAAACTGAAAAGTGAAAGTGAAGTTGCTCAGTAGTGCCGAACTCTTAGTGACCCCATGGACTGCAGCCCACCAGGCTCCTCTGTCCATGGGATTTTCCAGGCAAGGGCAGCAGCAGCATTCCTAAAGTGTAAGAGTGCCTTTTTAAAAGAAACTGTTGATTTCCTGGCACACTGGCTTTGCTTCCAGCCCTTTTCCGTGATTTTCATGCTTTTTTTATGATTCAATAAAGCTCTCCTGGTAACATCCAATCTTTTTTTTTTTTTTTAGTCTGCCCCAGAAAGCAGGATTAGTACCAAAATTTCCTTGAGGAGAAGGAAATAGCAACCCACGCCAGTATTCTTGCCCAGAGAATTCCTGGGACAGAAGAACCTGGTGGGCGACAGTCCATGGTGTCACAAAGAGTCAGACACGACTGAGTGACTAACACACTTCCTTGAGAAATTTGCTTGATAAATTGGTATCTGTTGAAATTTAAGTAGGGCTATCCAAAATAAGACTAGATCAGGCATTTAAAATATATCGATACCCTTTCTTCAATCAAGTCAACTAATTTTTCAATATCATTGTTTTTCATGAATAATCACCTACTCACTTCATCACTCTGGTGTTTTATTACCAGCCTCCTGGCTCTGCAAATTTTATTCTGTGCATGTCACTTTTGACTGAACTTTCTTTCTAGAGTTACCAAGATCATGGCATCCAGTCCCATCATTTTGTAACAAATAGATGGGGAAACAATGGTAGCAGTGAGAGACTTTATTTTGGGGGGCTCCAAAATCACTGCAGATGGTGACTGCAGCCGTGAAATTAAAAGATGCTTGCTCCTTGGAAGAAAAGCTATGACCAACCTAGATAGCATATTAAATAGCAGAGACATTACTTTGTCAACAAAGGTCCATCTAGTCACAGCTATGATTTTTCCAGTAGCTATGTATGGATATGAGAGATGGACTATAAAGAAAGTTGAGCACTGAAGAATTGATGCTTTTGAATTGTGGTGTTGGAGAAGACTCTTGACTCCCTGGGACTGCAAGGAGATCCAACCAGTCCATTTTAAAGGAAATCAGTCCTGAATATTCTTTGGAAGGACTGATGCTGAAGCTGAAAATCCAATACTTTGGCCACCTCATGCAAAGAACTGACTCATTGGAAAAGACCCTGGTACTGGGAAAGATTGAAGGTGGGAGGAGAAGGGGACGACAGAGGATGAGATGATTGGATGGCATCACCGACTCAAAGGACATGAGTTTGAGTAAACTCCAGGAGTTTGTTATGGGTAGGGAGGCCTGGTGTGCTGCAGTCCATGGGATCACAAAGAATCAGACACGACTGAGCGACTGAAATGAACTGAAGAGCTTTTTTGTACAGTTCTGTGTATTCTTGCCACCTTTGCTTCATCTCTTCTGCTTCTGTTAGGTCTTTGCCATTTTTGTCCTTTATTTATGTTTGCATGAAATGTTCCCTTGGCGTCTCTAATTTTCTTGAAGAGATCTCTAGTCTTATCCATTCTATTTTCTCTATTTCTTTACATTGTTCACTAAAGAAGGCTTTCTTATCTCTCATTGCTATGCTCTGGAAATCTGCATTCAGTTGGATGTATCTTTCCCTTTCTCTGCCTTTCACCTCTCTTCTTTTCTCAGCTACTTGTAAGGCCTCCTCGGACAATCACTTTGCTTTCTTGCATTTCTTTTTCTTCGGGATGACTTTGGTCACCACCTCCTGTACAATGTTATGAACCTCTGTCCACAGTTCTTCAGGGACTCTGTCTACCAGATCTAACCCCTTGAATCTATTCATCATCTCTATTGAATAATCATAAGGGTTTGATTTAGATTACCCCTAAATAGCCTAGTGGTTTTCCCCACTTTCTTCAGTTTGAGCCTGACTTTTACAACAAGGAGCTGAAGATCTGAACCACAGTCAGCTCCTGGTCTTCTTTTTGCTGAGTGTATAGAGCTTTTCCATCTTCGGCTGCAAAGAACATACTCAATACGATCTTGATACTGACCATCTGGTGACGTCCATATGTAAAGGGGAGGTAGGTAGTTTCCTGGGGTCCCCTCTCGCTTGGGTCAGTTTCCACCTCCTGCTCCCAGTGACCCCCTCATGCCATGACGAAAGTGAGTTAATGCAACACTCCTGCAGAAGGAACCACAGGAGACTCCTTCTCCAGAGACGACCTTCTGGTGCTCCTCGGCACCAAGTTTGGTGGGTGCTAGGACGAAGTGGGGTGAGGGGAACTCCCCCACCTAGAACGTTCCCACTTTCCGTCTTCCTGACCCACATCACATGCTGAATCTATACGTAGTGAAGAACTCACATCTGGACACTGAATCCATCTTTATAAATCAAACTAAATAGCATTCTTTAAGAGTGATGATGTTAGGTATACTTTGCTCATTTAACTTGAAAAGTAAAGAGTGGATAGAGTTAGTTTCCTTTGGGGAAAGTATCTAGAATTTATTACATCAGAATTTATTATGTCAGAAAGAGGGGACTGAAGCTAAGTATGATGACTAAATTGGGCACGTGTCCCTCCCATTTTTCTCCTTTCTTTGTTTTTGATGGCACAGGGTCTTCACTGCCACATGTAGGCTTTCTCTAGCCGCAGCGAGCAGGGGCTCCTCTCTGGTTACGTGTGCAGGCTTCTTACCGTGGTGGCTTCTCTCCTGGGAGCCGGGCTCGGTGCGCCGGCCTCCCTGGTTGCAGTGTGCGGGCTTGTGGCGACATGCAGGCCCCGGGCTCTGGCGCTCAGGAGCGGAGGCACACAGGCTTAGTCGCCCTGCACCGCGTAGGAGCTTGTGTGTCTCCTGCACTGGCAGATGACTTCTTTAATCACTGGACCACCAGGGGAGTCTGCGCCCAACTTTCAACCTCGCACAAGAAAAGTTGTTCCCGAAGTGTGGCTTGTTGGTTGGTAAAGGACGTAGGGGAGAAGGTAGTTTTTTCTCCCTGGCAGCCTCCAGCTGGCCAACACCCAGCCCTGGCGAGGCAGTGGAGGCAAACCTCGCAGGCTCCCTCCTCAGCTACTGCCTCCTCTCTCTCCAAACTTAGTCCAAATTGGATGTTGGATAGGCCCACCCAGTGTAGAACTACAGATAGAAGTAAAAAAGGCAGGGCTTTCCACACTACCCCTAAAACTTGAAATCCCTGATTGAGAAAATAAGCTTTATTGGCAATAAAACGCTTTGCAACATTTATCGTCTGCAGCAGGACAATGGGCCATCGTGTGGCCCATCTTGTGCTAAGTAAAGATAATTTCAAAAGCTTTGAAACCATCTTGGCTTTGTTTATAATACACTCCATATTCAGCGCTGTGGTCTTTATTTTTGACACTAAAAAAATTTTTTTTAACTGAAGTATATATAGTTGATTTACAAAATCAAGTTAGTTTCTGGAGTACAGCAAAATGATTCAGAATATATATATATATATATATTCTTCTTCATCATGGTTTATTACAGGTTATTAAATATAATTTCCTGTACTATACAGTAGGACCTTGTTTTTTTTTTTTTAAATCTGTTTTATATATAGTAGTTTGTATCTGCTAATCCCAAACTCCTAATTTATTTCCTTTCAGCAGTGTGGGTATGTGTGTGTGTGTGTGTGAGACACTGGTATGCTTCACAGAATCTGTCTCAGTGTTTTTGCTCCTATGGGATTCCTCTGTGCTTCCAGCAGCAGGCAAAGGCTCTGGAGAAGAGATAGAATGTTGGGGGTGTAGGCTTGGATGTAGAGCTCAAACCAGGCTTGACTGTAGGGCCTCAGACATGTCCCTCAGCCCTCTGGGCCTCACGTGGCTCCTTATAAGAGGAGGGTAGTGACATCTAGGTCCTAGGATTGCGTGGATCAGTTTGGAAGGATAGGCTGTGTGGGTGCTCAGCCCTGGGGCTGGCAGCAAGCCAGTGCCTACCGGCTGACAGGCACTAATACTGTTACTGCCTGTTTTGCAGATTCAAAAACTGGAATCTGGGGAGAGGAAAGGAAAGGACTCCCCAGCAGCAGAGACTGCCCAAGAGTTCTGACCCACTGCAGGCCTCCAGGGCCATCCTGCCGGGGGTGCTGCACGGAGACAAGGTGCCGGAGAGAGCCCGCGCCCCACTTGCAACCCGCAGTGGCCCTGCCAGGAGCTTGTCATGCTGGATCAGTGAGTGGTCTGGGGAGAGCCAGCTCAGGTTCCCGCGTCGGGAACATCACTTCCTGCACACGTCACCCTCCCCGGGCCCTGAAGCCTTCCCTTCAAGAGGAAAGGGACTCAAGCCACAACAGCAGTACCTGCAGGCTGCCTCTGGCTTGGGGCAGGGATGGGTTTGCCGCTGTCTCAGCACCTCTAGAACCTCTCATCTGATTTCCTCATTTCCCAACAGGGTCATGGAGGTCTGGCATGGAGTAGTGATCGCAGTTGTGTCGCTGATCTTGCAGGCCTGTCTTCTCGCAGTCATCAACTACCTGCTCAGCAGGCACATGGGTAACTGGCTCAGTGTTCCTCCTGGTCGCCCTCAGGGACCATTCCCAAGCCCACAGCAAGATGAGCCCCCAAATATCACTTGAAACCTTACTTGAGGAATCGCTAGCCAGATGACCCCTCACTCCACCAACCTCTAAGTGGGTAATCTGCACTCTGACTCAGCCCATCTGTCCTTGGGAATGATGGCTGAGAGTCCTTTTGCTACCCAGATCTCCTGTCTAGAGACAAGCTTCTGTGATGCTCTTGAGGCTGGGCTCACTTAACCCGAGCGTAATAAATTTCCTTCATCACCGCCAAGGGACATGTGGAAATGGCCTTGAATTACAAGAGAAAGGAGTATGGTTAGACTAAGATATGAGCTTAAATTTCTGAGCTGATTTGCAGTGAAAAGCAGGACACTCTGTCTGAGGAAGACATTATAATTAGGGGAAATAAAATAACACAGCTTGGGCTGTGCTAAGACAAGGGATCGAGCGGGATGATGTAAGTCTAGGCTTCTCTCATCATTCATTCATTTATCCAGTACAAGAGGAAACAAAATAAAAATCTGTGCCGTTATGGACCTTGCATTCCATGAGTAATACAGACAACAAACAAACAAGTAAAATGTGTGTCAGGTCACGTTAAGTGTAGAGAAAAAATGAAGCAAGGCAGGGAGATATGAACTGGATGGGAATCAGCATCCCTGAGATGCTGACATTTGAGTTTAAACCTGAGGGAAGTGAGGAAGTGAGCCACGCCTACAAAGTCAATAAGCCGGGAGATTTGCTCATCAGGGCGGAAGCAAAGGGGCCCAGGCTGGATGGAGCTGAGGTGCGGCAGGAAGGGGAAGGGCCATGAGGCCTTTGGCTTGGACTGTAGCTTTTACTCCAAGTGAGGCGAGGGGCACTGCAGGGTTCTGAGCAGAGGAGGGCTGAGGTTTGAAGAGATTTGTCTGACGTGTATTCCCTCAGGAGACCTGTGCTCATAGATACAGGATGTGCCTGACCAGGAGAACATTTACTTTTCACTCTTGCCCTGTCCCCGATAGCCAAGGAAAATGAGCGCATACTGAAAGGGGCCAGGTCCCAGGCCCCCAGCTTTAGTCCAGCTGACTGCTGCCCACCTGCTGCCAAGGAGAGGAAGGAGACTCGGGCGGAGAGGAACGTCCTGGTGTCTGAGCCCCGCTACCGGCGTGAGTCCTGCTGCGGGGAGAACGTGTCATAACGCTGCTTCTGTTCTGTCTGGACTGCCCGGGGAGGCTCCTCGCAGCAGCCCCAGTCTTCCTGCCCAAACCACGAGCGGGAGGATTCCTCACACCCTCCCCCGTGCAGGCCAAGCCAGGCCGCTGCTTTCAGAAGGCCACCCAGCCTATGCAGTGTGGCAGACGGCAGTGGGTTTCGTGTAGGTCTTAGTTCAGGCCTGGGAGCTGTCTCTGCTCCTGTCTTTGTGATACTATGGTGTCTTATCTTCTGCCCGCCATTAGTTAGAGCCCAGATTTCAACCACCTCTGTCTGCTCCCAGCCATGGGACCTGGGCATTTTAATAAACCTGAGTCTTGGTGACGGTGCAGATCTATATCCCACTCCGGCAAGGGGACCAGCGGAAACACCCCACTCTCGCTGTTTTCTCTCTCTCCCGACTTGAGAGACCCGCCAGGCCACTCTTCACACAGCGGAAACTGCCGCTTCCACAGCAAGACATTCACTCACCAGACTGCCCTTTCCACTGCTTTATCTTTTGGTTGATTTAAGTTTGCTCCATCCTTCTAAACTTTATCTTTTCCGTTAGAGAAATCTGGTTGTCAGGCTTCCTCAGCACCAAGATAAGGCCTCAATGCATGAGGGACCCAGAAGATACCACTTGCATGAACTCAGGGTTTCAGAGGAAGCGGAGAGGCACTGGCCTCACCATGACCCTTGATCCCAAAGCTTCCCTGAAGCCTGGCTGCAGTCAGAGATGCACTGGTTGGCAGGGACTTCAGAGATCCTTGTCCAACCCTCTCTGCCACTGGGGACAAGACCAGGGCACAAAGAGGACTGTAATCTGCCTGGAGTTAGTGACAGGCTTAGATTAGAAGCGTGTCTGTGATTCCTGGGCCAGATCTGTTTGCCTTGGGCCACAGCGGTCAGCACGCCCTGCTTACTCCCCTTCCAGCAGACAGTCTTTCTCAAGCATAGGGCAGCCTTGCGGGCTTGGTATTTACTTTTAGACGGAGCTGGAAATACAGCAGGGCCTGGACTCTTGGATATGTTCCTGGCTGTTTCCAGAGGTTTCCACTTTCTCTGCTCCATTCCTTTCTTCTCTCTGGGGGACACTGATCTCTCTTCCCCACTCCACTCTGAGTTGCTGGCTCTGCTTCTGTCTTTGTCTCATGCGTCCTTCCATCGCCTCTATACTCTCTAAACACCCTCTGGCTTCCTTTAGAAGAACAATTTCTGTTTTTCCCTAGATGACAGTGATACGTCCTCAGATAGCTCTGACAGCTCAAACAGCTCACCTCCCACCACCTCCCAGGTAAGGGACACTCCTAGTGACCCCAGCAGTCTGGGGTCACCTGGGCTACAGAGGCGGGAGCAAGAAAGGAGGGCCACGGAGTCATCATAGCAGCCTTTGGTGAGGGTGGTCGGGTTTTCACTCACAGGCCTGTACCAACAACACAGAGCAGCCACACAAAGTGGGTCTGAGTGGACTCTACCAATGAAGGTATTCACAGGAAATCCCCTTCTCCCCACGTCCCAGTTACTGGCCAAAGTCCACCCTGAGTCCCAACCTCACTTGGAGAGTCTCCACATTTTTTATTCCTTAAGCCATTCGTTGCCACAGGTACAAGGAGCAATCTCTCTCATTGCCTTGGCCCTGCTCTCAGACGCGGCTACCTGGGACCCAGGTTCTTTCCCATCTGGCCCAGGGTGAGCCTCTTTGAGCTGAATACCTTCTCCCAACGTGGTGGGAATTTTGACCCAGATTTCTTTGCTTTCCCCTGCTAAGGTCACCAAGGATGTGAACTACACACAAGTAGTCTTTGCAGCCCCTGGAGATCGAAGAAATGACTCTGTCCTGGACTATGAGAACATAAAAGAAGCCACAGATTATGTTAATGTCAACCGAAAGAGCCACAAGCCCAATTTCTGGACTTTTGTGAACCCTGCTGTCTCTGAGCCAGTGGAATACACTCAAGTGGTCATGTGAATCCTGGGCTTTTTAATGGGGTGCAGTTCCTTATGAACTCTTGCACTTATTTTACAGGGAAATTACTGTTTTTTGTTTTGTTTTGTTTTGTTTTTTTAAGACAAGGCATAGGAGGAAAAACAAGCCTGTATCTCAGCAAGAAACATTCAGATCAGGAAGAAATTCCAGGTTAAGCGTGAAAACATCGGAGCGTATCAGTAGAGAAAGTGATGAGGTCTTTCTCCATAAAAATTTTTAAAAAGATTTTAATCAGCTGTAGTAGAGTTCTGTTTGACAGTCTAATGATTAAATGCCTCTCTGATCTCTTCAATTATTGGGAATAAACAACTTCCTTAAAAATTTTAAATAAATAGCAACCACCAGTTCCTCTTTTCCTCTGGCCTAACCTTTCATGCTGTTCCTTTTTGAGTGTTGGGTCTTGCTGAGTAAGCCTGCTCTGCCCTCAGAACTTTAAATAGTGCGCTTGGAAAGCTCACCACTATTTCACCTTTGAATCTGCTAGTTCTTAGGACTTAAAGATGACAAAGCCATCTTTATGTTATTAAAAAAAAAATTTCCAAATTCAATCCAATAAAATTCAATATCTATTCTTGGTTTGTGGTTGCCGTTCTTTTTACTTTTACTACCAACTTTGGCAGCAAAGAAACACTTTCTTAACCTAATTAAGAATAGCTTATCTGAAACCAGCTGATGACATGATGTTTCACTGTAAGGCCCTAGACTCAGTCTCACTAAATCATAAACAAAGGAAGAATGTCCAAAAGCGTACCATTTCCTTTACTCTCCAACATAGCTCTAGAAATTCTAATCAGTGCAGTAAAACAGTTAACACAAATGAGGGCTGTAACTATGGGAGAGGAGGATAAGTTTGTCATTGTTTGCAAAATGCTAGTCCTAGAAAACCTCAAAAAAATTAACTTAAGTGGTTTTAAATTAATAACATGCTGTAAGCAGTGACTAGATAAATATACAACTTACTTTTCCCAACAGCTAATTAAGACACAAAATGGAAAAAAAAAAAAAAAAAGCTCACAATAGCTAAGCAAACATCTCAAAAAATGGAAACTTTAGAAATACTCCTGGCCGAATTCAAACACCATAGAGACTATTCATCAACTGTGTTCCATCTGCTGACTCTAAATGACCTTTCTAGCCCTGGTACTGAGAAAGGGGGTAGGGTGTTGTGGGCGTGGGGGCAGCTTTCATCTTTCCAAGTTCCTCTTCCCCAAGATGATCTGAAGACACTGTTTCTGTTTGAGTTTTGGAAATTTTTGCCAGTCTACACGTCCCTATACATTTAACTATCATTGTTGTTCCTCTCCCACTACAGCTTGAAGGTTTGTGTTCCCCTCAAATTCATATGCTGAAATCCTAACCTAAGATAATGGTACTGGGAGATGGAGCCTTTGGGAGGTTATTAGATCATAAGGAAGGCACCCTCCTGAATGAGATTAGTGCTCTTAGAAATCCAGAGCGCCCTAGTGCCTTCCACCATATGAGGATACAATTAGAAGTCTGCAACCCAGAAAAAAACACTCACAAACTATTCTGACACCTTTCAAAACTATGAATAATAAATATCTGCTGTTTATAAGCAATCACTCTATGATACTTTTTGATGGCAGCCTAGAGGGACTATCACGTGTCCTTAGAAGGCTTTTCTTTCTTTTTTCCTCAGTTTTATTGAGATATAATTGACATACAGCACTGTGTAAGTTTAAAGTGTACAGCACAATGATTGACTTGCATACATCATGAAATGGTTATCACAGTAGGTTTAGTGAGCATCCATTATCTTGTATAAGATACAAAATTAATTAAAGAAATAGAAATTTTTTTCCTTGTGATGAGAACTCTTAGGATTTACTCTCAACAGTTTTCACATAGAACATTCATCAATGTTAATCACATTTATCTTATTGTCATTACACCCTTAATACTTATTATTTTATAACTGAATGTGTGTACCTTTGGACTGCTTTTAACCAATTCCCCTTCCACAACCCTCTGCCTTTGATAACCAAAAATTTGATCTCTATTTTCCTATGAATTTGTTTCTGAAGTATAACTGACCTATAGCACTATGCTAGTTCACACAACATCGTGATTTGATATTTCTTTTTTTTCTCATTTTTCCCTCATCTTTTAAAAAATTTATTATTGTTTTTTGATTAGAGGATAATTGCTTTACAATGTTGTATCGCTTTCTGCCATACAACAATGTGAATCTGTCATCAGTTCAACTCAGTCGCTCAGTCACGTCCAAATCTTTGCAACCCCATGGATTGCAGCACACCAGGCCTCCCTGTCCATCACCAACTCCTGGAGCTTACTCAAACTCAGTCAGTGATGTCATCCAACCATCTCATCTTCTGTCATCCCCTTCTCCTCCCACCTTCAATCTTTCCTAGCATCAGGGTCTTTTCCAATGAATCAGTTCTTCACATGAGGTGGCCAAAGTATTGGAATTTCAGCTTCAGCGTCAGTCCTTCCAATGAATATTCAAGATTGATTTCCCTTAGGATGTACTGGTTTGATCTTCTTTCTGTCCAAGGGGCTCTCAAAGTCTTCTCCAACACCACAGTTCAAAAGCATTAATTCTTCAGTGCTCAACTTTCTTTATAGTCCAACCCTCACATCCATACATGATTACTGGAAAAACCATAGCCTTGACTAGATGGACCTTTGTTGGCAAAGTAATGTCTCTGCTTTTTAATATGCTGTCTAGGTTGGTCATAGCTTTTCTTCCAAGGAGCAAGCATCTTTTAATTTCATGGCTGCAATCACCATCTGCAGTGATTTTGGAGCCAAGACAATAAAGTCTGTCACTGTTTCCATTGTCTTCCCATCTATTTGCCATGAAGTGATGGGACCGGATGCCGTGATCTTAGCTTTCTGAATGTTGAGTTTTAAGCCAGCCTTTTCACTCTCCTCTTTCAGTTTCATCAAGAGGCTCTTTAGTTCTTCTTCACTTTCTGCCATAAAGGTGGTGTCTTCTGCATATCTGAGGTTATTGATACTTCTCCCGGAAATCTTGATTCCAGCTTGTGCTTCATCCAGGGCAGCATTTTGTATGATGTACCCTGCATATAAGTTAAATAAGCAGGGTGACAGTTGGCTTGATATACTCCTTTCCTGATTTGGAACTAGTCCTTTGTTCTGTGTCCAGTTGTAACTGTTGCTTCTTGACCTGCATACAGATTTCTCAGGAGGCAGGTCAGGTGGTCTGGTATTTCCATCTCTTGAAGAATTTTCCACATTTTGTTGTGATCCACACAGTCAAAGGCTTTGGTATAGTCAATAAAGCAGAAGTAGATGTTTTTCTGGAACTCTCTTGCTTTTTCAATGATCCATTGGATGTTGGCAATTTGATCTCTGGTTCCTCTGGCTTTTCTAAATCCAGCTTGAACATCTGAAATTTCACCATTCATGTACTGTTGAAGCCTGGCTTGGAGAATTTTAAGCATTACTTTACTAGCGTGTGAGATGAGTGCAATTGTGTGTTAGTTTGAGCATTCTTTGGCATTGCCTTTCTTTGGGATTGGAATGAAAGCTGACCTTTTCCAGTCCTGTGGCCACTGCTGAGTTTTCCAAATTTGCTGGCATGTATGAGTGCTCTCAATATGCCAGCAAATTTGAAATCAGGCATAACTATATATATATATATATATATGGAAGAGGGAGGGGACATATATATATATCAGCCTCTCTCCTACCCACACCATCCGCCTCTCTAAGCCGTCACAGAACACCAGGCTGGTAACCCTGTACTATATAACAGCTTCCCACTAGCTCTCTGTTTCACACATGGTAGTGTATATATATCAATGCTACTTTCTCAATTCATCCCATCCTCTCCTTCCCCTGCTGTGTCTATGAGTCCATTCTCTATGTCTGTGTCTCTATTCCTGCCCTGCAAATAGGTTCATCAATATCATTTTTCTATATTCCACATATATGCGTTAATATACAATATTTGTCTTTCTCTTTCTGACTTACTTCACTCTGTATAATAGGCTCTAAGTTAAAATGGCAATCCACTCCAGTGCTATCGCCTGGAAGATCCCATGGACAGAGGAGCTTGGTAGGCTACAGTCAATGGGGTCACAAAGAGTTGCAACTGAGTGACTTCACTTTCACTTTCATCTACCTCAGTTCAGTTGATTCACATTTGTTCTTTTTTATGTCCTAGCAATATCCCATTGTGTATACATACCACAGCTTCATCCATTCATCTGTTGTTGGATACCTAGGTTGCTTCCATGTTCTTGCTATTGTAAATAGTGCTGCAGTGAACATTGGGGTACATGTGTCTTCTGAATTATGCTTCATATGATGGTTTTATTCCTAGTATTTTAAGGAATCTCCATACTGTTCTCCATAGTGTCTGTATCAGTCTACATTCCCACCAACAGTGCAAGAGCGTTCACTTTTCTCCACGTCCTCTCCAGCATTTACTGTTTGCAGATTCTTTGATGATAGCCATTCTGACCAGTATGAGAAGATACCGCATTGTAGTTTTGATTTGCATTTCTCTTACAGTGAGTGATATTGAGCACCTTTTCATGTGTTTATTGACCATCTGTGTGTCTTCCTTGAAGAAATATCTGTTTAGGTCTTCTGCTCATTTTTTGATGGGTTGTTTGCATTTCTGATATTGAGCTACATAAACGGATTATGTATTTTGGAGATTAATCCTTTGCCAGTTGTTTCGTTTGCAATTATTTTCTCCCAGTCTCAGGGTTGTCTGTCACCTTGTTTATAGTTTCATTTGCTATGCAAAGCTTTTAAGTTTAACTAGGACCCATTGATTTTTTTTTTTTCTATTTCCATTACTATAGCCGGTGGGTCAAAGAGGATCTGCTACAATTTATGTTGAGTGTTCTGCCTATGTTTTCCTTTAAGAGTTTTATAGTTTCAGGCCTTACGTTTAAGTCTTTAATCCATTTCGAGTTTATTTTTGCGAATGGTGTTAGGAAGTATTCTAAATTCATTCTTTTACATGTAGTTGTCCAGTTTTCCCAGCACCACTTATTGGGAAGAGGCTGTTTTTTCTCTGTTGTATATTTTTGTTTCCTTTGTCAAAGATAAGGTGCCCATAGGTGCATGGATTTGTCTCCAGGCTCTCTATCTTGTTCCATTGGTCTATATTTCTGTTTTTGTGCCAGTACCATACTGTCTTGATGACTGTAGCTTTCCAGTTTCGTCCAAAGTCAGGAAGGTCGATTCCTCCAGCTCCATTTTTCTATCTCAAGATGACTTTGGCTAGTCTTTTGTTTTCCATACAAATTGTAGAACTTTTTGTTCTAGTTCTGTGAAAATGCCTTTGGTAATTTGATAAGGGTTGCATTGAATCTGTAGACTGCTTGGGTAGTATAGTCTTTTTCACAATGTTGATTCTTCCAATCCAAGAACACGGTGTGTCTCTCCATCTGTTTGTGTCATGTTTGATTTCTTTGATCAGCGTCTCAGTTTTCTGTACACAGGTCTTTTGTCTCTTTAGGTAGGTTTATTCCTAGGTAATTTTTTTTTTTTTTTTGCAATGGTGAATGTGATTGTTTCCTTAATTTCTATTTTGATTTTTCATTGTTAGTGTATAGGAATGTAAGTGATTTCTGTGTGTTAATTTTGTATCCTGTGACTTCACTAAATTCACCAATTAGGGCTAGTAATTTTCTGGTGGCATCTTAAGGGTTTTATGCATAGTATCATGTTTTTTACATACACTAAGAGTTTTACTTTTTCTTTTCTAATCTGGATTCCTTTTATTTCTTTTTCTTCTCTGACTTCCAAAACTATATCATAATAGTTCTGGGAATGGGCACCCCTGTCTTGTTCCTGATCTTAGAGAAAATGCTTTAAGTTTTTCACCATTGAGAATAATGTATGCTTTGAGCTTGTCATATATTGTCTTTATTATGTTGAGGTAAATTTCTTGTCTGCCCATTTTCTGGAGAGTTTTTATCATAAATGGGTATTGAATTTTGTTGGATGCTTTCTCTGCATATATTGAGATTATCATATGTTTTTTCTTTCAGTTTGTTAATATGGTGTATCAGATTTATTGATTTGCTTATATTGAAAAATCTATG
This sequence comes from Oryx dammah, assembly GCF_014754425.2. Lineage (NCBI taxonomy): Eukaryota > Metazoa > Chordata > Mammalia > Artiodactyla > Bovidae > Oryx > Oryx dammah. The sequence goes on along the minus strand of NW_024070205.1, from coordinate 75,177,252 downwards.
AATCCCTGGGATAAACCCTACTAAATCATAGTGTGTGATACTTTTAATGTGTTGTTGGATTCTCTTTGCTAGAATTGAGGATTTTTGAGTCAAGTCCATTAGTGATTTGGCCTACAATTTTATTTTCTTGTAATATCTTTGTCTGGTTTGAGTATCAGGGTGATTGTGGTCTCATAGAATAAATTTGGGAGCACTTACTTCTTCCTCTGCAATTTCTTTGAGAGAGTTTGAGCAGGATAGGTGTTAACTCTTCTCTAAATGTTTGATAGAATTCACCAATGAAGCCATCTGGCACTGGATTCTTGTTTGTTGGAAGATTTTAGATCATAGTTTCAATTTCAGTTCTTGTGATTGGTCTGTTCTTATTTTCTATTTCTTCATGATTCAGTCTTGGAAGGTGGTACTTCTCTAAGAATTTGTCCATTTCTTCTGGGTTGTCCATCTTATTGGCATATAGTTGCTTATGGTAATCTCTTGTGACCCTTCATATTTCTGCATTGTCTGTTGCAACTTCTTTTCTCATTTCTAATTTTACTGATTTGAGTATTCTCCCTTTATTACTGATAAGTCTGGCCAATGATTTGTCAATTATATATATCTTCTCAAAGAACCAGCTTGTAGTTTTATTGGTCTTTGCTTTTACTTTCTTCATTTCTTTTTCATTTAGTTTCTGCTCTGATCTTTATAATTTCTTTCTTTCTACTAACGTTTGGATTTATTTGTTGTTGGTCTTTTTCTAGTTGCTCTAGATGTAAGGTTAGGCTGTTTATTTGATGTTCTCCTCATTTCTTGACATTGGCTTGTACAGCTATAAAATCCTCTCTCAGCCCTGCTTTTAGGGTCCCCAGAGCTTTTGGGTTGTTGTGTTTTCATTGTCATTTGTTTCTAGGTATTTTAAAAATTTCCTCTTTGACTTCCTCAGTGTCCTCTTGGTTATCTGGGAGCATATTGTTTAACCTCCATGTATTTGCCTTTTTTACATTTTTTCCCTGTAATTAATATCTAATCTCAAAATATTGTAGTCAGAAAAAAACTGCTTGATACAATTTCTTTTTTTTTTTTCTCAATTTACCAAAGCTTGATTTGTGACCCAAGTTAGGATCTATCCTGGAGGACAGCCTATGTGTACTTGGGGAAAAAGTGTATTCTGGTCATTTGTATGGAATGTCCTATAGATATCAATTAGGCTGAACTAATGTATTTAAGGTTTGTGTTTCCTTATTTTCTGTCTGGATGAACTGTCTGGTGTGAGTGGGATGGTAAAGCCCCCCACTATTATTGTGTTACTGTCAATTTCCCCTTTTATAGCTGTTCAGTTCAGTTCAGTCGCTCAGTCATGTCCCACTCTTTTCGACACCATGAATCGCAGCACGTCAGGCCTCCCTGTTCATCACCATCTCCTGGAGTTCACCCAGACTCATGTCCACCGAGTCCATGATGCCATCCAGCCATCTCATCCTCTGTCGTCCCCTTCTCCTCCTGCCCCCAATCCCTCCCAGCATCAGAGTCTTTTCCAATCAGTCAACTCTTCACATGAGGTGGCCAAAGTACTGGAGCTACAGCTTTAGCATCATTCCTTCCAAAGAAATCTCAGGGTTGATCTCCTTCAGAATGGACTGGTTGGATCTCCTTGCAGTCCAAGGGACTCTCAAGAGTCTTCTCCAACACCACAGTTCAAAAGCATCAATTCTTCGGCCCTCAGCCTTCTTCACAGTCCAACTCTCACATCCATACATGACCACCATACAAAACCATAGCCTTGACTAGACAGACCTTAGTCGGCAAAGTAATGTCTCTGCTTTTGAATATGCTATCTAGGTTGGTCATAACTTTTCTTCCAAGGAGTAAGTGTCTTTTAATTTCATGGCTGCAATCACCATCTGCAGTGATTTTGGAGCCCCCCAAAATAAAGTCTGACACTGTTTCCACTGTTTCCCCATCTATTTCCCGTGAAGTGATGGGACCGGATGCCATGATCTTCGTTTTCTGAATGTTGAGCTTTAAGCCAACTTTTTCACTCTCCTCTTTCACTTTCATCAAGAGGCTTTTTAGCTCCTCTTCACTTTCTGCCATAACGGTAGTGTCATCTGCATATCTGAGGTTATTGATATTTCTCCTGGCATTCTTGATTCCAGCTTGTGTTTCTTCCAGCCCAGCGTTTCTCATGATGTACTCTGCATAGAAGTTAAATAAGCAGGGTGACAATATACAGCCTTGACGTACTCCTTTTCCTATTTGGAACCAGTCTGTTGTTCCATGTCCAGTTCTAACTGTTGCTCCTTGACCTGCATACAGATTTCTCAAGAGGCAGGTCAGGTGGTCTGATATTCCCATCTCTTTCAGAATTTATTGTGATCCACACAGTCAAAGGCTTTGGCATAGTCAATAAAGCAGAACTAGATGTTTTTCTGGAACTCTCTTGCTTTTTCCATGATCCAGCAGATGTTGGCAATTTGATCTCTGGTTCTTCTGCCTTTTCTAAAACCAGCTTGAACATCAGGGAGTTCACAGTTCACATATTGCTGAAGCCTGGCTTGGAGAATTTTGAGCATTACTTTACTAGCATGTGAGATGAGTGCAATTGTGCGGTAGTTTGAGCATTCTTTGGCATTGCCTTTCTTTGGAATTGGAATGAAAACTGACTTTTTCCAGTTCTGTGGCCACTGCTGAGTTTTCCAAATGTGGTGGCATATTGAGTGCAGCACTTTCACAGCATCATCTTTCAGGATTTGAAAGAGCTCAACTGGAATTCCATCACCTCCACTAGCTTTGTTCATAGTGATGCTTTCTAAGGCCCACTTGACTTTGCTTTCCAAGATGTCTGGCTCTAGATTAGTGATCACATCATCATGATCTGGGTCATGAAGAGGTGCTCCTATGTTGGGTGCATATATATTTATAATTATTATATGTTCTTCTTGGATTGATCCCTTGATCATTATGTATTGTCTTTCCTTGTCTCTTGTAACAGTCTTTATTTTAAAGTTTATTTTATCTGATATAAGTATTGCTTCTTCAGATTTCTTTTGATTTCCATTTGCATGGAGTACTTTTTTCTAGCCCCTCACTTTCTAGTCTGTATGTGTCCCTAGATCTGAAGCATGTCTCTTTTAGACAGCATAATATGGGTCTTGTTTTTATATTCATTTAGCCAGTCTATGTCTTTTGGTTTGAGCATTTAATCCATTTACATTTAAGGTAATTATTGATATGTCTGATCCTATTACCATTTACTTTATTATTTTTAGTTTGTTTTTGTAGGCCTTTCTTCATTTTGTATTTCCTATCTGAAGAAGTTCCTTCAGCATTTTTTGTGAAGCTGGTTTGGTGGTACTGAGTTCTCTTAACTTTTGCTTGCCTGTAAAGCTTTTAATTTCTGTGAATCTGAATGAAATTCTTGCTGGGTTGAGTAATCTTGGTTGTGGGTCCTTTTCCTTTTATCATTTAAATATGTCCTGCCATTCCATTCAGGCCTGCATAGTTTCTGCTGAAAGGCACCTGTTAACCTTATGGGGTTCACTGTTAGCCTTATGAGGTTCACTGTTAGCATTATGGGGTTACCTGTTAGCTTTATGGGGTTCACTGTTAGCCTGTTAACCTTATGGGGGTGCCATTGCATGATATCTGTTGCTTTTCCCTTTCTACTTTTAATATTTTTTCTTTGTGTTTAATTTTTGTTAATTTCATTAATATGTGTCTTGGCATGTTTCTCTTTGAGTTTATCCTGTATGGGACTCCCTGAGCTTCCTGGATTTGGTTGGCTATTTCCTTTCTCATGTTAGGAAAGTTTTCGACTATAACCTCCTCAAACATTTTCTCATACCCTTTCTTTTTTTCTCTTCTTCTTCTGGGACCATTATAATGCAAACGTTGGTCTGCCTGATACTTTCCTAGCAGTCTCTGTTACTATCCTCATTTCTTTTCATTCTTTTTTCTTTATTCTACTCTGTTTCAGTTATTTCCACCATTCTATCTTGCAGTTCATTTATCTGTTCTTCGGCCTCAGTTATTTTGCTATTGGCTCTCTCTAGTGTATTTTTTTCTCAGTTATTGTGTTGCTCATCACTGACTGTTCTTTATTTCTTCTAGGTCCTTGTTAAACATTTCTTGCATCTTCTCAATCTGTGCCTCCATTGTGCTTATTTGTGCTTCCATTCAATTTCTGAAATTTTGGATCATCTTTACTACCATTACTCTGAATTCCTTTTTAGGTAGAGTGCCTATTCCTCTTCGTTTATTGTTCCTGTCTGTTTTCACTTTGCCGCTTTCATCTGCTGCATGTCTTCTCATTTTGTTTAACTTGCTGTGTTTGGGATCTCCTTTTTGCAGGCTGCAGGGTCATAGGTCCTCTTACTTGTAAAGTCTGTTCCCAGTGGATGGTGTTGGACTAGTGCTTTGTGAAGATTTCCTGGTGAGGGACTGGTGCCTGTGTTCCGGTGGGTGGAGCTGGATCTTGTTCCTCTGATGGGCATTGCCATGTCCAGTGGTGTGTTTTAGGATATTTGTGAGCTTATGATGGCTTTAGGCAGCCTGTCTGCCATTGGGTTGATCCAGGACCTAATGTTGAAATGGAGGCCTTTACGAGAATCCTCACTGCCTAATATTCAATCGGGTCAGGAGTTCTCTGGTGTTCAACATCCAGGGCTTGGGTCACCTTGGAGGTTCAGGCCCAACCCCTGGCTGGAGCACAAAGACCCCACAAGCTGCACAGACAGAAGAGAAAGAAAAAGATAAAAGAATCAATCAAACAAAGAAACGACAGACAAAACACCAAGTCAACTCCACACATCAGCAGATAATTGGATTAAAGATTTACTGAGCAAGGCCTTATGTACCAGAGCAAGACCCAGTTTTTCCCACCACCAGTCCCTCCCATCAAGCTTACACAAGTTTCTTAGCCTCCTCCATCTGAAGGCAGACAGAAGAAGCAAGAAGAGCATCATTACAGAAAATTAATCAGCATGAAAAAGCAGAAAGTTATGTCCCCAAAGGTGTTGGAGAAGACTCTTGAGAGTCCCTTGGACTGCAAGGAGATCCAACCAGTCCATTCTGAAGGAGATCAGCCCTGGGATTTCTTTGGAAGGAATGATGCTAAAGCTGAAACTCCAGTACTTTGGCCACCTCTTGCGAAGAGTTGACTCATTGGAAAAGACTCTGATCATGGGAGGAATTGGGGGCAGGAGGAGAAGGGGATGACAGAGGATGAGATGGCTGGATGGCATCACTGACTCCATGGACATGAGTCTGAGTGAACTCCGGGAGTTGGTGATGGACAGGGAGGCCTGGCGTGCTGCGATTCATGCCGCAAAGAGTCGGACACGACTGAGCGACTGAACTGAACTGAAAACAACATAAACAGAAAAAAACACAAAAAGATATTCACACACTCACACTCACTAAAAGAAAAGAAAAAAAAGAGAGAGAAACAGAAGAAACAAAAAGAAGAGAGTGATCCAACCAATAAATGAAAACCAACAGTAAAAAAACTAAACTAGCAAAAACACAAAAGCAAGATTAAATCAAATGCAGAAAGCAAACTAAAATAAGAGCAAAGAAAACATAGAACAGCCACATCAATACAATCAAAAGAAAAAAAAGTAAAAACAAAAGCAAGATGAAGACAGAAGGAAAAAATACAAAACATCAAAAAAGTAAAGATAGATCAAGTAAAATATAGTTAAAAAGATGATCAAAACCAAGGGGGAAAAGCAATATAAGGAAAACATACTGTGGAAATTGGAAAAAAATAAAATGAATGTACTTAAAAATAAAAGCATTAAAAAAATAAAAAAAATTAAAATTAAATGAATAATAAAAAAGAACAACAATAGAACACAACAAAAAAGAAAGAGTAGTAATAGATCTACAACTACTTCCCTTCTACTCCTTAGAAAGGTCTCTGGATGTGCAGTGGGCACTTGTGGGGCCTTCTGGTCTGGCCTTACTCCAGCTTGCCCTTTTTTCCAAAATCCACAATTGTCCTCAATATCCACAGCCTCAAATGTGGGAACGCATCATTTATTCAGATATTCCAGATGCAGGGCTTCCCACACCAGCTGTGGAGATTTAGTTCACTGCTCCTGCATTCTCCTCCTTCGGTCACAGAGCTGGTGCTCAGCTCAGCTTTGGTTTTGGCCCACTGCTGTTTGCATGCTGCCCTCCAGCGTCTGGTTTTCCGCCCAGACAAGAGAGAGGAAGGCGGCAGCTGGTTAGGGCTCACTTGCCCACTCAGGCTGGGGAAAGGGACATAGGCAGCAGACACGTTGGGGATGTGTAGGGAATGCCTTCATCGGAAGAGGCCGCCGAGAAGGTGCTACAGCCTGGGGCAGGGCCTGCACTCTCCAAGGGAATCAACTCCAGGGCACAGATCCCTCGGTGATGCCAGGCAGCACAGGCTCCCGGGAAGGAGTGGATAGTGACCTGTGCCCGCTCACAGCCTGGTGGAAGTGGGGCAGCTGTCATGTCTGCCTCCTGGGTCAGAGCTGCGGCTCACCCCTCCTCTGGAGCTTGTGAAGGCCTGCCCTGCTGTCTGAGTGCACGGAATTACAGTGTCCCTGACCAGCCTGCCCTTCTCTTCGTGTACCCCGCGCTGATGCGCTCATCTCTCTGGCAAGTCCAGGCTTTTCCCCTGGACTCCTGCAGCTGTGTTGCGCCCTCAGACTGTCATCACGGCAGTCCTCTCCCTGGGGTCCTTCAACTCCAGTCCTCTCCCTGGGGTCTGGCCTCTGAACCTGAGGCTCAGCATCCAGCCCCCACCCATCTCCATGGGCAGGCAGACAAGCATCTCAGGCTGGGGGCGGGGGGGGGGGTGCTGTCGGCACTGACCTCTATGCAAAATTCTTTCCCTTTGTCCTCTGTACACCATCCTGCCGCTCTCTCTTCTGAGGTTCTGAAGCTTCCCCCATCCCCACTAGTGAGGGGGCTTCTGAGCATGTGGAAACTTTTCCTCCTTCATAGCTCCCTCCCAGAGGCACAGGCTCCCTCCCATCCCAATTCCCTTGTCTCTCTATTCTCTTTTTCTTTCCTTCTTTCTCCCAACCTGGTTGTGTGGGGATTAGCTTGCCCTTTTTGGAAATCTGGTCTTCTGCCAGCATGCGGTAGGTGTTCTGTGGAAGTTGTTCCACACGCAGGTGTATTTTTTTTTAAAGATTTATCTGTTTATAAATAGATGAATTTATCTATTGCACTAGGTCTTCATTGCTGTGCATGGGCCTTCTCTAGTTGTGGCAAGAGGGGCTGCCTTTCGTTGCAGTGTGCAGGCCTCTCTCTGTGTTGGCTGCTCTTGCTGCAGAGCATGGGCTCCTGGCTTCAGTGGTTGCAACACACGGGCTCAGTAGTTTGGCTGGTGGGAGTGCTGGCTCAGTAGTTGTGGCACCTGGGCTTAGCTGGGCCATGCATGCAGACATAAATTTGATGTATTTCTGGGAAGGGGGGGCCGGGGGAGGTGATCTCCAAGTCTTACTCCTCTGCCACCTTGAGAACTGGTATATTTCTATACTTTCAAAATGATCACCACAGTAAGTCTAGTCACCCTTTGTCACCATACAGAGATATTATATAATTACCGACCATATTCCCCACACTGTATTTCATATCTACAACTCATTTATTTTTCAACAGGAAGTTTGTTCCTCATGTATTTCTCCCTCCCCTCACCTTTTCCCCTCTGGCTACCATATGTTTGTTCTCTGTATCTGTTACTCTGTTTATGTTTTGTTATTTTTGTTCATTTGTTTATTTATATTCCACATATAAGTGAAATCATACAGTATTTGTCTTTCTTTATCTGACTTATTAACCTAATACCTTCTAGGTCCATTCGCATTGTTACAAATGGTGAAATTTCATTCTTGTTATGGCTGAATATATATTCACACACACAGCACACAGCACACACACACACACGTATATATATTTATATCTTGTTTATCTGTTCATCTACTGATGGGCTTTCATGTTGCTTCCACATCTTGGCTACTGCAAATAATGCTGCCATGAACATAGGGTATATATATCTTTCTCAATTAGTGTTTTCACTTTCTTGGATAAATACTAAGGAGTAGAATTGCTGGATCACATGTTATCTCTACTTTTTATTTTTTGAGGAATCTCTGAACTGTTTTCTATAGCAGCTGTACCAGTTTATATTCCCACCAACAATGCACGAGGGGGGCTCTGGGCTCCCTTTTCTTTTCACATTCTCCTCAACACGTATTTGTTGTCTTTTTGATAACAACCATTCTGACAGATGTAAGTTGACATCTCATTGTGGTTTTGGTCTGTATTTGCCTTGAAGATTAGTGATGTTGAGCATGTTTTCATATGCTCGTGTTTTGACATGTCTCTTCTAGAAAAATGTCCTCTGCCATTTTCAATCATTTTTTGCTGAGTTGTATGGGTTCTTTGTATATTTTGGGTATAGACCTCTTACTGGATATATCATTTGAAAATAACTTTCCCTTTTCAGTCGATTGTCCTTTCATTCTGTTAATAGCTTCCTTTATGGTACGAAGATATTAGCTTTATGTAGTCTCATTTGTTTATTTTTGCTTTTGTTTGGCTTGCTTGAAGTGGTGTGTTAAAAAAAAAATTGTTACTAAGACCAATGCCATAGTGTGTACTGCCTGTTTTTTCCTAAAAGTTTTATGGTTTCAAGTTCTGCATTTAACTCTTTAATCCACTTTGAATTTTCTTTTGTGCCTAGTGTGAGAAAGCAATGCAGTTTGGTTCTTGTGCATGTAGCTGTCCAGTTTTCCCAACACTATTTACTGGAGAGGCTGTCCTTTTCCCCTTTTATATTTTCGCCTTCTTTGTTATAGGTTGATTGCCCATATAAGTGCAGGTTCATTTCTGGGCTCTCTGTTCAGTTTCACTGATCTACATGTCTGTTTTTGTGCTAGCACCACACTGTTTTGATAGCTGTAGGTTTGGATTCTAGTTTGAAAGCAGAGATTGTAATACGTCCAGGTTTCTTCTTCTTTCTCAAGATTGTTTTGGCTATTTGGGGTCTTTTGTGTTTCCAGAAATTTTAGAATTATTTTGTTCTGGTTCTGTGAAAAATGCCATTTATATTTTGATAGAGATGGTAGTGAGTATGTAGGTTGCATTGTCATTTTAACAAGATTAGTTCTTTTAATCAATGAGCACAGCATACTTTTCTGTTTGTGTCATCTTCAATTTCTTTCATTAGTGTCTTACAGCTTTCCAATTACAGCTTTTTACTTTCTTAGTTATATTTATTTCTAAATATTTTATTATTTTTGATACAACTGTAAATGGAATAATTTTCTTAATTTTACTTTCTGATAGTTTGTTGTTATTCTATAGAAATGCAACCAATTTCTGCATACTAATTTTGCATCCTTCAACTTTACTAAATTCATTGATGAGCCCTTGTAGTTTTTTGGTGGAATCTTTAAGATTTCCCATGTATAGTATTATGTCATCTGTAAACAGTGACAATTTTACTTATTCCTTTTTAATTTGGATTCCTCATTTCTTTTTCTTGTCTAATTGCTATGGCTAGGACTTGCAATACAGTGTTGGTTAAAAGTGGTGAGAGTGGGCATCCTTGTCTTTTTTTTTTAATCATAGAACCTTCTTAGATGCTTTTAGCTCTTCACCACTGAGTATGATGTTAGCTATGGGCTTGTCATATATAATCTTTATTATGTTGAAATATGTTTCTTCTATATTCACTTTGTTGAAAGTTTTTATTATAAAGGTATATTGAATTTTCTCAAGAGCCTTTTCTATATCTATTGAGATGATCCCATGATTTTTATTCTTCAATTCATTAATGTGGTGTATAACATTGATTGATTTTGGGATATTGAAAAATCCTTGAAACTCTGAAATAAATTTCATTTGATCATGCTATATGATCCTTTTAATGTATTGTTAGATGTTTCGCTAGTATTTTATGGAGGATTTTTTTCATCTATGTTCATCACTGATATTTGCCTGTAATTTCTTTTTTTGTGATATCTTTTTCTGGTTTTGGTACCAGAGTGAGGCTGGCCTTGTAGAATGAGTTTGGAGGCATTACTTTCTTTGCAAATAATTTTAGAAGGATAAACATTAACTCTTCTCTAAATGTTTGGTAAAATTCACCTGTGAAGCTGTCTGGTCCTGGACTTTTATTTGGTGGAAGTTTTAAAAATTATTGATTCAATTTCATGATTGGTAATTGGTTTGATCATATTTTCTATTTTTTCCTGATTCAATCACAGGAGATTGTACATTTCTAGAATTTGTGCATTTCTTGTAGGTTGCCCATTTTATCAACATATAGTATAGTTTACAGTAATTTCTTATGATTCTTTACATTTCTGTGGTGTTGGTTAGAACTTCTTTTTTACCTCTGATTTTATTTATTTGGCCCTTCTCTCTTTTTTTCTTGACAACTCTGGCCAAAGGTCTGTCAGTTTTGTTTGAGCTTTTCTTAATGGGGAAAAAGAGTTTCTACTGATTAGAGAAACAGAATGAGGAGTAACCACCAAAGCCAACAACAGTGACACTATCTTTGCACCCAGAAGCAAAATTCTACTTCTCATTGATCTCTTTTAAATTGGAAAAAAGAAAATTCAAGATATGCTCGAGATTCAGGTAGGTTATTGCCAGGGACCAGTGAGAGGAACTCCGCCCATGGCAAAGGTCATGAGGAAGGAGGCTTGGCATACGCAAAGGCGTGATCAAGCCTCAAGAAACCCCCTGTTCCCAAGCATATATCTCAAAACCAGAGTCTGTTTTATGCTCTCACCTACACCTCTGACTTTACGGGTGGCTCTCCTCCATCACCATTTCTCTCGGAGAAGGAGTTAACTTGCAGCTCCAAGTCAATAAAAATTCCTGGGCGTGACAAGACTGTTTCAGCTTACAGACTCCTCTGAAGGTTATCTAGCCCGCCTGTATAGGTTTGTCCGGCCACATGTGATTGTTTACAGCCTCCCAACCTGAGAGGCACAAGATGTTTTAGACTTACTAAAGGCAAATTCCTTTGGGAAGTTGGAAATTGTCAGTATAGTGGGTTGGTTAGGAATTATATTGGTGAAGGGTTTTTTTCATTTGTTGTGCCCATAATTGCTGCTAATTCCCTACCCTGGGTGTGACAAGGATGGCTCAGGTCAAACCTCTCTGCTGACAGACTAGCTTGTGTGACAGGATTATCCATACTCCTGCCACATGATTGTTTACTACCTCTCAACCATAAACAGCACAGAGTTTTGGAGTATTTTGAGAGTCTTAATTAGCATAGGGCTTTTCTCATTGTTGAGTCAATGATTGCTGCCAGGCCTCCATATCCTTAGGCACCTGGGAATATATTAATCAATGTATTTGGAATATAGAAAAGGAAATATAGTAGTTTTTAAGGTTAGCCATACTAGACTTTTTGAGTTAATGAATTTTCTCTTTTGTAATAGATCACTGTACTTTGTTATAAATCACTGTGTCCTTGCTATGTAAAAATGTAACTTTATCACTATCTTAAGACTAAATAGATCTTCAGGGGAGCACTGGTGAAAGGATTTTCATTTGTTGGGCTGATGTTTGCTGCTAAATCTCCATATTCCCTGTCCTTATAATGAATATAACTGACATATAGGAGAAATAAGTATTAACCTTTAAGCATATAGGAGAAATAAGTATTAACCTTTAAGATTAATCATGTTAACCTTGGGTTAAATAAATTCCTTTCTTGATTGTAACTCACTACACCCTCACCCTATAGGAATGCAACTTTATTTGGAGGGTGGTGCCTGGTTTAAGAAAAAACACCCTTGGAAAAAATAAGTTTTTTGGTTATCAGAAAGAAAGGATCGTAAAATGTCTCATGGCCAGAAGATGATGTAAAATCCCTAAGACCTTTTTATGT